>NW_026068058.1:2611674-2773323 GCF_014885135.2 Alexandromys fortis | reverse complement strand
GGACTGTCAATTTCTATTCTAAAGTAGCTTTTGTAATTTATTTACCTGGCTTTTAATGGGAGAGCCATGATTTGAATCTTACCAGTGTAGGACTTGTACCCAACTGTGAGAATGTGTATTTCTATCCTCAGATCCAATGTGATAAACACAAGGTAGACTTTCAGATGAATTCTCCATTTTTGACCAGATGACATATCTGCCCAGTGACCACCATTTAAGATGCATATGCCAGACTGTCACAGGGGCACTGGGCCTCTCTGGGCAGGTCTCCAATGTGTGTCTTTAATTACCCTGCTCTCCTTTGATTGATGGCTGAGATCCCAGTACCAGGAATTCTGCATATCTTATCTCGAACTTGTCTTCTCTCTACCCTTAAAAGCTGTTCTCCTGAGTGGATGATGCTACTGGGGTCTTGTAGATGGAAGCTGTGGTGTCATTTGGATTGAGATTGATTGATTTCTGTGGCCCGTTTAGTTGGCAGACTTTGCTTCCTTTCTGCTTGGTTGCTCTCCATCATATTTCCAGTTGGACATCTTTCATGCACTAAAATATTATATTTGGGGCATATCCAGCTAAAGTTGACTCTTTGGAAAGTTGAATTTTATTTTTTTATTTTTCAGCATGTTGGCCAGACTTATAGAGCAGCTCAGAGTCCACAAGTCTAACTCAGAAATGTTTTGTCTAAATAAATACAACGATCCACTTTCTTCTGAAATGAGGTTTAGGAATTTGGGTAAAGGAATTCTTGACCAGTACATATGCTTGGGCATTGGAAGCTTTCCCCACATTACCTGTCTTGCCTGGATGCAAACAGGTGGGAACTGTTTAACCTCAACTTTGAACACTTTTAAAACTCTAGGCATAAGCTTTTTTGTTAATTTTGCTGTTTGCTTGATTTTTGTTGTCGTTGTTGTTTGTTTGGTGACTATGGACACGAAAGGATATTCCTAAACAAACATGATCTTAAACTATGTCTGTGCACTTCAGTGAATTATATTTATAGCCTTTGGCATTGCATTTACAATGGTGAGAAAGTTGATACATTGCTTCCTTAGGAATCCTACCTCTAGAGGCTTGAGAGATGGCTCAGGGGCTAAGCCTAAGTTCAGACCACGACCCAGATGTGGGATATCCAAGAGATTCAGGATAGAACCAAACATGACTGGCAGAAAAAGTCAATGAAATGATTCCTGCTATACTCATAGACTGGAGACTAGTCCAACTGTCATCAGAGAGGCTTCATTCAGCAATGGATGGAAGCAGATGCAGACCCACAACCAAACATTAGACCAAACTCAGGGAATCCTGCAGAAGACGGGGAGGAAGAGGAATCAGAGGGGTCAATGACATCACAAGAAAACCCACAGCATCAACTAACCTGGGCTCATCGTCGCTCACAGGGACTTAACTGACAACCAGAAAGCCTGCATGGGACTGATCTGCATAGATGTTACAGTTGTGTAGCTTGGTCTTCTTGTGGAGCTCCTAACAGTGGGAGCAGGGGCTGTCTCTGATTCTGTTGCCTGCTCCTGGGACCCTTTCCTCTGACTGAATTTTGGATTGCTTCTTTCATCCTTAATAGCAGAGGAGGTGCCTAATCTTACTGCAACTTAATAGACCATGGCTGGTTGATATCCATGGCAGGAGCGGGAGGGGAGGGACTGCCCTTTTAGGAAAAGAAGGAGGAGTTGATGGAAATTGATGGTGCCGAAGGAGTTGGTATGGTATGGGGAGAAAGGAAATGGGGGAGGGACTGGAGAGAGAAGAGGGAGAGGAAACTATGGTTGGGATGTAAAAACAAAACAAAACACATAAAAAAATAAATGCGTGCCAGGGAGTCACACACACACACACACACACACACACACACACACACACACAATGTTCCTAGGCTAGTTGAGGGTACTGCCTTTGGAGAGAAGAGACTGAGGGACCCTAGCCCCTTGGCTTCCTATCTGGCAATGTGATCTGGGCCTCTCCACTACACTCCTGCCATTCACTGAAGTCCTGACTGAGCACAGCTGATGTTGACTAGTCATAGCCTTGAATCTCCAGAGTGATGAGCAAAAGGATCCTGTTTTCTTACAGTCCACTGTAGCTGCTTTCTGTTTGTTTACTTGTTTGTCCATTTTTGTTTTTTTGTTTGTTTTTGTACTCTTTGTGGTCCTGCCACTCAGCTCCCAAATAAATACACTAAGACGTGTTCTTACTTATGAATGCCCAGCCTTAGCTTGGCTTATTTGTAGCCAGGTTTTCTTAGCTTAAATTATTCTATCTTTGACCTCTGGGCTTTTTGGGCTTTTTACCTTTCTTTATTCTATATATCTTTTTTTCCTTCTTACTCCACAGTTGGCTGGGTGGCTGGCCCTTGGCATCTTCCTCTCCTTTTTCTTCTCTTGCTCCGTCCTCTTCTTCTATTTATTCTCTCTGCTTGGCAGCCCCACCTACTTCTCTCTCTCCTGCCTAGCTATTGGCTGTTCAGCTCTTTATTAGACTAATTGGGTGCTTAAGGCAGGCAAAGTAACACAGCTTCAGAGAGTTAAACAAATGCAATGTAAAAGAATGCATCACATCTGTGCATCATTTAGATAAATATCTCAAATGAATGTTAACACATCTTAAACTAATATTCCACAACAGTCCATTCTTACAGGAGCTAGCCTTGAAGGCGGCAGCCAATGATGCCCCACCTCCCAGTAGTCATATTCCCACACTTACTGGTGTAAGTCTGCACGACCAATAGCATGGATCAGAAATAATAGCATGCCAACTTCTGAGACTAAGTTAAAGAGACAATGTCTTCTGTCCCAGATCCCGACCTCCTCTTCTGCTTCCCCTTCCCCATGGAAAGCCATGTTACAAAGAGACAGAGGCACCCAATAGAGAAGCCCATAGGGAGAGGGATTTGAGACACCTAAACACAATGTGAGTGAGCCTGAGAGTAGACTCTAGCCCTAAGCAAGCCTCGAGGTCACTGCAACCCTCAGAGTCTGGTGGAGACACATTCAGCAGAACTGGTCCCACTCCCTGACCCACAAGAACTAAAAATAATAAGCACTTGCTGCTTTTTAGAACGATGTTATCTTTTGGGGGCAACATTCTTGGTATATGGTCTTGTGAATTGTCTAATTACCTAGTGGGGGGAAATGAGAATCAAGAACAAACAAACAAATAAACAAACAGAAGGACAAGAGCTCAAGTTTCAGTACCCAGGTCAGGCCACTCACAGCTGCAACTCCAGCTCCAGGGGATCCAATTCCAACTTCCTTTTCTGACTCTACAGTCAGATGTGTGTGTGTGTGTGTGCGCGCGCGCGCGCGCGCGCGCACACACACACACACACACACACAATTAAAATCTTAAAAAAAGCAACAGAAACAGTTTGCCTTCAGAAAACATAGAGTCCTGTGGAGATGGGAAAGGGAGAAAAAGTAAAGATGATGGTCCCTTGTGCCCTTCAAAAGATGTACTTCCTTCCACTTTTCCAGAAAAGGATGAAGAAACTCAAAGTGCAGATGTTTGTGTGCCTGCCACATACAATGACATCTCTTTGGTTTTCTTTTCCTTCTACTCTTCCTACTTTTTTTCTTTTTGAGCTAGTTTGTACAATTGAGAAAAATGGAGACGTCACTGTAGTCTAAGGGCATATACAAAACAAACTTAATTTTCAGCATCTCTACTTAGTATGCACAACCCCTCACACTCTCAACACCCCCATATACCCCTACCTCACACCCATACACCCACTCCACCCACACACACCACAACCCACACAAACTCTCAACTCACCCTCACATTCCCAATGCATCCACAGACCCTAACCCACACCCACACACCCAAGCCCCTCATACCTTCAATTTTCCATCTCTCCCCCAACCTTTTTAAATTGATTTATTGCGTTATACATTTTGTCCACTCCTCTCCCTTTCTTCCCTCTCCCCTTCTACCCTTTCCCTTGTCCCTATACTGCCTATTTACTCAGGAGATCTTGTCTTTTTCTCTTTCCCATTTAGATCCATGTATGTCTCTCTTAGGGTTCTTTTTTGTTGTCTAGGTTCTCTGGGGTTGTGAACTGTAGGCTGGTTTTTCTTTGCTTTATTTCTAAAAGCCACTTTATGTCTTTCTGGGTCTGGGTTACCTCACTCAATATGTTTTTTCCCCCTGAATTCATCCATTTGCTTGCAAATTTCACGATGTCATTAATTTTTTACCGCCGTGTAGTACTCCATTGTATAAATGTACCACCGTTTTCTTTATCCATTCTTTGATTAAGGGGCATCTAGGTTGTTTCCAGGTTCTGGCTATTACAAATAATGCTGCCATGAACATAGTTGAACACATGTCCTTGTGGCACGATTGAGCATCCTTTGGATATATACCAAAAAAGTGGTATTGCTGGGTCTTGAGGTAAATTGATTCCTAATTTTCTGAGAAACTGCCATTCTGATTTCCAAAGCAGCTGTACAAGATTGCACTTCCGCCAGCAATAAAAGGAGTGTTTTCCTTTCTTCACATCCTCTCCAGCATAAACTGTCATCAGTGGTTTTGATCTTGGCCATTCTGATAAGTGTAAAATTTGGGAAATGCAAATCAAACAACTCTGAGATTCCTTCCTCCCCAATGGTTAGCTTGAATATTTGTATCTCACATATCCAAACTTCGTTTTTCTTATCTCTACATAAAAATTAAAACAATCTACCTACTCTAGAAGAATGTTAAAAGATTACACGAGAAAAATATAATTTGATTGGCACCTTGTAAATGCTCCACAAATCAGCCCTTGCTTTTTTATTACCTGTGAACTTTGAATGTTGATATAAGAAAAATGGTGTTATTAGTTATTTTATTTTTAGTCTTAAGAGCTATAATGAATGTAACCTAATATCCTCAAGTCTGTCCAGCCTCTGCTGACCCCAAATTACTAAAATCCCAAAACACCATTGCTAAACTACTATGATTATTTTCTTTGTATTTCATTTTTAAATGATAAAATTGTTTGGTCAGCCAAAACACATATTTTTCTTTACTGGATTTATTTTTTTCCAATGTTGGATTTTATTTTTACTGAGAAATGAAGTAAATTAAAATAAAATCTATAGAAATTCATATGTAGCAAATCAGCTCAGTGATAATCATTTTTGAGATGGGATATTGCTGGGTAGCCCAGGCTGGACATAAACTTTATCAACCTCCTGCCTTTGCCCCAAAGATGCTTGAACTGACAGGCATGCACCACTGAGCTTGTCCTTGTTCTCCTATAGCCTGATTGATGAATAGCAACATTTAAAATCATGGTTTGGGGAATCTTTTTAACTGACATTATAAGAAGATTCTGCCATCCATATTGAGGAGAGCTTTACACATTGATGTTAATGTTGCTTTTGCTCTTTGGTCTGATATTAAGAAGTCAGGAAAGTTGAATATATGTGCTATGTCACAATACCATGAACTAGCACTTGAGAGATTTTTGTGTGATTTCACTGGTTACAAATTCTTCTATAAAGAAAAAGAAAAGGAAGGGAAAAGTTTCCATGAATTCTCTATATAGTCAACAATTACAGTGCAAAAGTTCTAATTCCTATCTATTATTTAAAACGTCTTAAATATAATAGAACATACAGTACCTTTCACCTATTTTCATTAAAATATTTTCTGTCAACTGACTGGTTTAATAAGAGACATACAATGTGTAGTAAGCGTAGCCCAGGTAACCACAACGAAAATGTCAAGGGCCAAGGACGGTGTAGAAATACAAGCAGGGTGGAAATAAAACCTTTCTGCACTTAGTTTATTTTAATGATATTGTAAACACAAATTCTGACCTTCATTTATTCTTTCATTTCTTCGCCAGGTGTATATGTGTTGCCAAAGCCAGCGCCTTTTCCCAGGTATATTTATTACACTACACAAAACCCAGTTCCTGATTTTTCCAGGAATTGCCTGTCTTAAGCACTGTTTTTTTTCTTTTTAATCAGAGCTATTGCCACTAACCTACGAATGCTTGGGAATCTTACAAACGTCATAATTACCTAGTTTCTGTCACAGGTTGACATGAAGCACATCTTAGACACGGTCCTGAATCTTTTTGAGACAGTAGTTCTACAGCTCCTGTCTTGTCTCTGTGAGTTGTAACTGTCTGCCTGACACATTCCAGATTCCCTTGAGAAGGAAATCTCAGCTGAAGAACTGCTCAGGTTTGATTGGCCCGTGGACACGTCTGTGGGGGATAACCTTGGGTGGCACCACCCCCTAAGCAGGGAGTCCTGTATAGGAAAGCAGAGTATTGATTAGCCTGGGTGATGCAGCAACCGTTTCTCTATGGTTTCTGCTTCCGGTTCCTGCTGATGTTCTATCCTGAGTTCCCTCAATAGTGGACTGCAGCATGAAAGCGGAAATAGACCTTTCTCTTTCTTGAATTGCCGTTGGTGACTGTGTTTGCTATAGGAGCAGAATGAAACCAGGATTCTTATGATGTGTAACAATTTTCTTTATATTGAATCATTCCTTCCTGGAGGGAAGGGGGAGGCTCAGAGACTTGGGAAGTAAACCCAACTTACAAGTTAGGGAAAGCTGAAGTTTATAGGATTCCCAAAACATCCCCAACCCCTGCCCCCAACTGCTTCCTGCTGCCCAAGATAGAGAGCTCCAGGAAGCAGCTTTCGACAGTTATCCCTCAGGTTAGGGGTAGGCTTTTCAGTGATGCAGTTACCTTGAAAACATCCATGTAATAAATAATAATAATAATAATAATAATAATAATAATAATAATAGCATTCGAGAAAGAGACACCATGAGACAGAATTNACACACACACACACACACACACACACACACACACACACACAATGTTCCTAGGCTAGTTGAGGGTACTGCCTTTGGAGAGAAGAGACTGAGGGACCCTAGCCCCTTGGCTTCCTATCTGGCAATGTGATCTGGGCCTCTCCACTACACTCCTGCCATTCACTGAAGTCCTGACTGAGCACAGCTGATGTTGACTAGTCATAGCCTTGAATCTCCAGAGTGATGAGCAAAAGGATCCTGTTTTCTTACAGTCCACTGTAGCTGCTTTCTGTTTGTTTACTTGTTTGTCCATTTTTGTTTTTTTGTTTGTTTTTGTACTCTTTGTGGTCCTGCCACTCAGCTCCCAAATAAATACACTAAGACGTGTTCTTACTTATGAATGCCCAGCCTTAGCTTGGCTTATTTGTAGCCAGGTTTTCTTAGCTTAAATTATTCTATCTTTGACCTCTGGGCTTTTTGGGCTTTTTACCTTTCTTTATTCTATATATCTTTTTTTCCTTCTTACTCCACAGTTGGCTGGGTGGCTGGCCCTTGGCATCTTCCTCTCCTTTTTCTTCTCTTGCTCCGTCCTCTTCTTCTATTTATTCTCTCTGCTTGGCAGCCCCACCTACTTCTCTCTCTCCTGCCTAGCTATTGGCTGTTCAGCTCTTTATTAGACTAATTGGGTGCTTAAGGCAGGCAAAGTAACACAGCTTCAGAGAGTTAAACAAATGCAATGTAAAAGAATGCATCACATCTGTGCATCATTTAGATAAATATCTCAAATGAATGTTAACACATCTTAAACTAATATTCCACAACAGTCCATTCTTACAGGAGCTAGCCTTGAAGGCGGCAGCCAATGATGCCCCACCTCCCAGTAGTCATATTCCCACACTTACTGGTGTAAGTCTGCACGACCAATAGCATGGATCAGAAATAATAGCATGCCAACTTCTGAGACTAAGTTAAAGAGACAATGTCTTCTGTCCCAGATCCCGACCTCCTCTTCTGCTTCCCCTTCCCCATGGAAAGCCATGTTACAAAGAGACAGAGGCACCCAATAGAGAAGCCCATAGGGAGAGGGATTTGAGACACCTAAACACAATGTGAGTGAGCCTGAGAGTAGACTCTAGCCCTAAGCAAGCCTCGAGGTCACTGCAACCCTCAGAGTCTGGTGGAGACACATTCAGCAGAACTGGTCCCACTCCCTGACCCACAAGAACTAAAAATAATAAGCACTTGCTGCTTTTTAGAACGATGTTATCTTTTGGGGGCAACATTCTTGGTATATGGTCTTGTGAATTGTCTAATTACCTAGTGGGGGGAAATGAGAATCAAGAACAAACAAACAAATAAACAAACAGAAGGACAAGAGCTCAAGTTTCAGTACCCAGGTCAGGCCACTCACAGCTGCAACTCCAGCTCCAGGGGATCCAATTCCAACTTCCTTTTCTGACTCTACAGTCAGATGTGTGTGTGTGTGTGTGCGCGCGCGCGCGCGCGCGCGCACACACACACACACACACACACAATTAAAATCTTAAAAAAAGCAACAGAAACAGTTTGCCTTCAGAAAACATAGAGTCCTGTGGAGATGGGAAAGGGAGAAAAAGTAAAGATGATGGTCCCTTGTGCCCTTCAAAAGATGTACTTCCTTCCACTTTTCCAGAAAAGGATGAAGAAACTCAAAGTGCAGATGTTTGTGTGCCTGCCACATACAATGACATCTCTTTGGTTTTCTTTTCCTTCTACTCTTCCTACTTTTTTTCTTTTTGAGCTAGTTTGTACAATTGAGAAAAATGGAGACGTCACTGTAGTCTAAGGGCATATACAAAACAAACTTAATTTTCAGCATCTCTACTTAGTATGCACAACCCCTCACACTCTCAACACCCCCATATACCCCTACCTCACACCCATACACCCACTCCACCCACACACACCACAACCCACACAAACTCTCAACTCACCCTCACATTCCCAATGCATCCACAGACCCTAACCCACACCCACACACCCAAGCCCCTCATACCTTCAATTTTCCATCTCTCCCCCAACCTTTTTAAATTGATTTATTGCGTTATACATTTTGTCCACTCCTCTCCCTTTCTTCCCTCTCCCCTTCTACCCTTTCCCTTGTCCCTATACTGCCTATTTACTCAGGAGATCTTGTCTTTTTCTCTTTCCCATTTAGATCCATGTATGTCTCTCTTAGGGTTCTTTTTTGTTGTCTAGGTTCTCTGGGGTTGTGAACTGTAGGCTGGTTTTTCTTTGCTTTATTTCTAAAAGCCACTTTATGTCTTTCTGGGTCTGGGTTACCTCACTCAATATGTTTTTTCCCCCTGAATTCATCCATTTGCTTGCAAATTTCACGATGTCATTAATTTTTTACCGCCGTGTAGTACTCCATTGTATAAATGTACCACCGTTTTCTTTATCCATTCTTTGATTAAGGGGCATCTAGGTTGTTTCCAGGTTCTGGCTATTACAAATAATGCTGCCATGAACATAGTTGAACACATGTCCTTGTGGCACGATTGAGCATCCTTTGGATATATACCAAAAAAGTGGTATTGCTGGGTCTTGAGGTAAATTGATTCCTAATTTTCTGAGAAACTGCCATTCTGATTTCCAAAGCAGCTGTACAAGATTGCACTTCCGCCAGCAATAAAAGGAGTGTTTTCCTTTCTTCACATCCTCTCCAGCATAAACTGTCATCAGTGGTTTTGATCTTGGCCATTCTGATAAGTGTAAAATTTGGGAAATGCAAATCAAACAACTCTGAGATTCCTTCCTCCCCAATGGTTAGCTTGAATATTTGTATCTCACATATCCAAACTTCGTTTTTCTTATCTCTACATAAAAATTAAAACAATCTACCTACTCTAGAAGAATGTTAAAAGATTACACGAGAAAAATATAATTTGATTGGCACCTTGTAAATGCTCCACAAATCAGCCCTTGCTTTTTTATTACCTGTGAACTTTGAATGTTGATATAAGAAAAATGGTGTTATTAGTTATTTTATTTTTAGTCTTAAGAGCTATAATGAATGTAACCTAATATCCTCAAGTCTGTCCAGCCTCTGCTGACCCCAAATTACTAAAATCCCAAAACACCATTGCTAAACTACTATGATTATTTTCTTTGTATTTCATTTTTAAATGATAAAATTGTTTGGTCAGCCAAAACACATATTTTTCTTTACTGGATTTATTTTTTTCCAATGTTGGATTTTATTTTTACTGAGAAATGAAGTAAATTAAAATAAAATCTATAGAAATTCATATGTAGCAAATCAGCTCAGTGATAATCATTTTTGAGATGGGATATTGCTGGGTAGCCCAGGCTGGACATAAACTTTATCAACCTCCTGCCTTTGCCCCAAAGATGCTTGAACTGACAGGCATGCACCACTGAGCTTGTCCTTGTTCTCCTATAGCCTGATTGATGAATAGCAACATTTAAAATCATGGTTTGGGGAATCTTTTTAACTGACATTATAAGAAGATTCTGCCATCCATATTGAGGAGAGCTTTACACATTGATGTTAATGTTGCTTTTGCTCTTTGGTCTGATATTAAGAAGTCAGGAAAGTTGAATATATGTGCTATGTCACAATACCATGAACTAGCACTTGAGAGATTTTTGTGTGATTTCACTGGTTACAAATTCTTCTATAAAGAAAAAGAAAAGGAAGGGAAAAGTTTCCATGAATTCTCTATATAGTCAACAATTACAGTGCAAAAGTTCTAATTCCTATCTATTATTTAAAACGTCTTAAATATAATAGAACATACAGTACCTTTCACCTATTTTCATTAAAATATTTTCTGTCAACTGACTGGTTTAATAAGAGACATACAATGTGTAGTAAGCGTAGCCCAGGTAACCACAACGAAAATGTCAAGGGCCAAGGACGGTGTAGAAATACAAGCAGGGTGGAAATAAAACCTTTCTGCACTTAGTTTATTTTAATGATATTGTAAACACAAATTCTGACCTTCATTTATTCTTTCATTTCTTCGCCAGGTGTATATGTGTTGCCAAAGCCAGCGCCTTTTCCCAGGTATATTTATTACACTACACAAAACCCAGTTCCTGATTTTTCCAGGAATTGCCTGTCTTAAGCACTGTTTTTTTTCTTTTTAATCAGAGCTATTGCCACTAACCTACGAATGCTTGGGAATCTTACAAACGTCATAATTACCTAGTTTCTGTCACAGGTTGACATGAAGCACATCTTAGACACGGTCCTGAATCTTTTTGAGACAGTAGTTCTACAGCTCCTGTCTTGTCTCTGTGAGTTGTAACTGTCTGCCTGACACATTCCAGATTCCCTTGAGAAGGAAATCTCAGCTGAAGAACTGCTCAGGTTTGATTGGCCCGTGGACACGTCTGTGGGGGATAACCTTGGGTGGCACCACCCCCTAAGCAGGGAGTCCTGTATAGGAAAGCAGAGTATTGATTAGCCTGGGTGATGCAGCAACCGTTTCTCTATGGTTTCTGCTTCCGGTTCCTGCTGATGTTCTATCCTGAGTTCCCTCAATAGTGGACTGCAGCATGAAAGCGGAAATAGACCTTTCTCTTTCTTGAATTGCCGTTGGTGACTGTGTTTGCTATAGGAGCAGAATGAAACCAGGATTCTTATGATGTGTAACAATTTTCTTTATATTGAATCATTCCTTCCTGGAGGGAAGGGGGAGGCTCAGAGACTTGGGAAGTAAACCCAACTTACAAGTTAGGGAAAGCTGAAGTTTATAGGATTCCCAAAACATCCCCAACCCCTGCCCCCAACTGCTTCCTGCTGCCCAAGATAGAGAGCTCCAGGAAGCAGCTTTCGACAGTTATCCCTCAGGTTAGGGGTAGGCTTTTCAGTGATGCAGTTACCTTGAAAACATCCATGTAATAAATAATAATAATAATAATAATAATAATAATAATAATAATAATAGCATTCGAGAAAGAGACACCATGAGACAGAATTCACATAAAGGTTTTTGTTTTTTGTTTTTGTTTTTGTTTTTTAAATTAGGGGAAAGGGAATGTGAAAAGAGAGAAAGGGAGGGGAAGACCAGCGACTGGCCTCTGGGGACAGACACAGCAGAAAAGGAGAGACAGAGGAGAGAAAGGGGGGAGAGAGAGAGAGAGAGAGAGAGAGAGAGAGAGAGAGAGAGAGAGAGATGGGACGTGAGCAGGTCCCTTTTAAACGGGAACACAGTGAAGGAGACGCTCTTAGTGGCTACAGTTGAGGAGGCAGCCTATTAGAACCCCAAAGGCAGACGGGATGCCCCTAACACATGCTCTGATAAGTAACCTTCACCCATACTCCTATGAGTAACCCTCGTCTCTACTTCCATAGGTCACACCAAACTGAGACTGGTGGAATTGTGACTTTAGTTGGTCCTTAGCTTCCTAACTTGGATGAGTGGAAGTTTGTTGACAACATCCCTAAGAGATCACACAGCACTACTGGCTTCTGAATGGGGCAGAACCAGCGATGCGCTGGGGAGGAATAGCTGCATGGCGATGAGGCATGCAATCAAGGCTGGCTCATATCAGTTGTCACAGGATAATCCTAGTCATTTTTTTCCCGACGTGGCATGGGATGGATGATGTGCCTTCTTGCTGTAGCGGTGGCCTGCAGTCTGTGGTGGGAGGAGTTCCAGGGTGGACAGCTTCCTTTACTTGGTATGGGTTTGCCAGCCTGGCCCCAGAAAACGTCTGGGAGAACGTTCTGAAAATGGACAAAAGATTGGAGAGTGCACTGCAACCCTTGGGAGTGGAACAATCTGGAAAAGACTGTTGGCAAGCCATCATGGCTACTGGGTGGTCAGCGAATGAAGAAGAAAGCAGAGCTGAGAGCAGCGTGGTGCCTGGAGGGAACACGCCTGTTTAAGGGATTGCAACAGCAATGGGATCTGCACTTAGTGTGTTCCGTGTTAACCTCATAAGTGTCAGATGAATCACATAAAAGAGAGGACAAGAAAGTGTCAGCTCGTTGTTTAGTATGGCTGCAGGACTGAAAGGATAAAGGAGGACAAATCAGATCCCTGCTGGGGAGCTCTTCTGGGAATCCTCAAACCAGGAACCCACAGTAAGAGTTAGAGAACAAGGAAGAAAAGAGCAAGGTGAAATCAATAAAAGATACCCCTGGGCCCAGCCTCGGATAGAGAGGGGAAATCTATGACTCAAACATAAATTAGGGCTCCTAAAATAGCTCAGTACAAGTAACCCGGGAATACTCAGCACCTGAACTGAGTGAATCACGAAAGACCTTTAAGCAAACAATGAATGAACCAGCCAGCCTGGCTTCTGAGCTGTGGGGCACTGGGATGATGGGGGGAAGGGTCTTTCTGAGTTCTGTGGAAGGAACTAGGTAGTGTAATTACTCATCTTTCCTTATGAAAAAGATTGAGTCACCTGAGGTCACATGAAGGAAATCAGACTTTGACGAATTGCCTTCTATGGGCATTAAGTAAACTTGGTTAAAGATGCCCGGAATCCCCATAAATATAAGAGCTGGGAGGTCAAAGAGGAAAAACAGGCATTCTGAGAGAATTAGTTATGAGAGAGGAAGTCTATAAAAAGACAGGTAGGACAGTTTCCATGGGGATGCCACCATGGGATGGGAAATAGCTGAAGCCCTGACATTCCTATCTAATGTTTGGGGATCCTGCATAGTCTCCAGTCATGTCAGGTAGGGTGTGTTTCCAACTGTGGCCTTGCTGGATAGATGATGCTACGATGGAATACATAGAGAAATTAACTTTCCCTGTGCAGGACTAGCAGATAGACTATGACCTATGCCTGTCAGAGAGGTGTGTAGATATGCCCTCGCCTGTGTGGACACTACCACAGGTCTCTTGCAAGTAGGGAACATATGAAATCACCACCGAGAGTGTTGCCTCACTCAGTGTTATGTATCAGTGACAGCAGTGAACTAACTATCACCAACACTGATGTCAGTGGAGAAGAGCCAAGCCCAGTGATACTTCTAGCTGCCTGACAACCCTACTAGGGTTGGGTTAAATGAGATTGGAAAAATGGGTCTCTTAAACAACAATTAAACAAGTTAAATTCAGAAGGCACCCTGCGTGGGTGGGGGAAGTTACTCCTAGAAGCCAGGTGGTGGCTAAATAAAAGTTCCAGCACCAAGGATGGGTTACTTCCTCTCGTCATCAGACAGAGAAATCCCAGAGGCTCCCACTGTGGGCAAAGCTGTTGATGATTCTGCTGCTTGTCCTCAGAACCTGATGATGAGACACTGCTGCTGGGGACACCACGTGCTTCAATGGAAGGATATGGAGCAATAAGACTGGAACTGAGCTGGAAGCCCCCAACTTCTTACTAGCTAGCTTTCAGAGTGTCAAAAGGTGCTGCTCGTTGTTTTTACTCTTCTCTCTTGGGCTCTTTGGTGGGGCCTGCCACCCAGCACCCAAATAAATCACATTGAGTCTTATTCGTTCTTATAAATGCCTGGCCTTAGCTTGGCTTGTTTCGAGCCAGTTTTTCTTAAATTATCCTGTCTATCTTTTGCCTCTAGGCTTTTACCTTTCTTTATTTATGCATATCTTTTTATACTTCTTTATGGCTTATCTGTAGCTGGGTGGCTGACCCTTGAAGTCCTCCTTCTTAATCTGTCCATCCATCTCTTGCTTCCCAATCCCTCTTCTTCTCCTTCTATTTATTCTCTCTGCTCCACAGCCTCGCTTATCTATCTCCTGCCTTGCTATTGGCCCTTGAGCTCTCTATTAGACCATCAGGTGTTTCAGACAGGCAAAGTAACACAGCTTCACAGAGTTAAACAAATGCAACGAAAAGAATGCAACACATCTTTGCATCATTAAACAAATGTCCAACAGCATAAACAAATGTAACTCATCTTACAATAATATTCCACAACAAAAAGGTGCTGTACAGATAGCTAGAAAAGTGCTGTCACCAACAATACTGTTCAACTGTGGCCCAATACCCAAACCACATGCAAACCATGCCTGCTGGTACATTAGCAGTTTAGCTATTGTGGACACAACTAACAGCTTTCTAACTGGACCTGGGGCCTGATCATCGGGAGAGAATCCACGCTTGTTACTATAAACCAGGAAGAACATTTGTAGCAGGGGTGGGGAGTGGGAAGTGTTATAAGCTCCAGGGGGGAAGCAACCTGTACCATTTTGTTGAGTGGGTATGATGTGCCTGTCCATCTGCCTTCAAACATTTTTGTTTAGGCCCATAGGCCACTGTTCTTCTCAGCCAGATGGAGAAAATAAATAATCAAACATCAATATTATTCCCCAGGGCTCAGGGAGCATCACAAAAGAGGGAGCAGAAAGAGTGTATGATGCGGAGGAAGGGCAAGGATGGTGTGCACAGTTTCCCTTGAATTGAAGCAGTCCTTTCTGAAGGGAACAGTGAAGCTCATGAAACTGAATGAATAAGAGAAGTTGGGAGAGCAGAAATGTAGAAGATCACAAGGCCCTATCTAAGGCTACGTACGCAGTTAAGAGTTGCCGGGGAGAACAGTCTCATCTGCTGAGTTTTCTACAGGATGCCATATGATCTACTCAGCCGAATGCAAGGGGCTCAGAGAGCTCCAGAGAGTTATCTTTCATGAGCAATTACACAGGTTGGGCCAGGCTTTCGGGGCTGCCATGTTCCTGCAATGCACTCCTCACCCACTCTTCTGTAAACATCAATAAATTCATCGCATCTCCAACATCAGTAGTTTAGCTGGGTTGAGTAGATGTTTGCTAATATCTCTCAGGGGAAAAAAAAAGCACACAATTACATGTAAATCTAGGCATTGAAGTCTGTATATCACCAAATACACATTAAGGAATGAGTAAACAAATAAATACATAAATAAATAAATATTTTTGCTGAATCAGTTGAACTGGGTGGTATATTGGGGGTACTTAACTGTCCTTTGTGTTATAAGAATATTGATAACATATGTGATAGAAATGAAATTGAAGACTGAAAAATAAAGAAAAAGCTTCAGCTTTCTTGAATTTCCCTATTTGTTTTGGAGGGGGGAGAGTGTCTGCTGACTCAGTGTGACATTGCACTGACGTCATCAGAGAGAACGCCACTAGATTTTCAGTTAAAGATGAATATCTTGCAAGGGAAGGCAATACCAAGCCCTATTTCACAACTAACGCTTGCCTGGCAAGCTGATTCACTTTTGGGAGAAGGTAATGTACAAGTAAAAACAGGAGAATGAACACATTATGGATTTCTTCTCAGTGACTTTGTCCAAATCTGAGAATGATGTCAACATTAATCAAACCACAGAATGCTTCTCAGACAACTGGAAATGTGTGTGAATGCTATATAGAATTTATATTGCATGGTCATACAGATAATAATATAGAATAAAAATTTTAGGATGACTAAAGGATGTGACATAAAACTACAGTAAAAATGTTAGACTCACACAGCAAGTATCCCTGCTGTTGTATATACCTTTATAATGATATGAATTCTTACAACAAAACCGAGAATTTAACAACCCTATCTCCTTTGTAACTGTTGGATAAAAGGTGTATAGGTGTTAAAGATAAAAAGAGAGTGAAAAAGTTTTAAAATCACAATATATTTAAAATGTTAGGGGATATAGGTTATAAACACTAGGTGACCATAAATGCACACACACACACACACACACACACAAATGAATACACACCCCTTAAGTGATGCTGTCAGGGGAAATAGTTATTTCTTTGTCTATGAACAATACTTTACAGGGAAACATTCTCATCACAGGCTGAGTGCGTCACAACTCATCTTTCCCTAAGGGTTGAGCGGAGAGTTCTCGAAAAGGCCCATGTGATTTCTAATGCCCTATTTCTTGGTCCAGCGCTGGATGGGTGCATGTACTGTCAATCAGAACCACATAGAAGAACTCTTCCCAACTACACACTGCTTCCAGTTAAGATAGATTGGAGTGTTTTGAGAAGACAAAGCTGAGCTTTATTTTATTAAAGGGTGTCAAAAGAAACTACGGCCACACAGTAAGGACTGCGTGACCCACCTCTTGTTTTTTCCAAACAGAAGCTCCCACTGCTCTCTCCCCTTTCACCTCAGAAGGTAGATTTTCTTTCAGCCGAGTCTCTCAACACTGAATAATTTCCTTACTTCTGTCACTAGCAGGTCTCAGAAGACCTTCCCTGTCAACTTTGACACCATATGAGGAAAGTTGGGTGTCACAGTCACACCGAAGGAGCCCTGTGGAGCCGCGTGGAGACTTGAGAGCACAGAAGGGGAAATGGCAGACAAGCTAGAGCAATATAGAATACCAGAATCTTTAGGTAGTACACAACATCTGGAATCACATAGCCTACTCAAGCAGGACTTTTGGGAGAGGCAATTGGGAAAGATGGGGGCTGGAGAGAAGGAGAGAGAGGGAGCATTGTGGAATTATGGTATTCATGATTTTAATTGAATCTCTTTTTTATTTTTTCTGTTTCTTATACGTAGGAAAATATACATTTTCCTATTTCTCTTACAAGTTCACATGTGCTCTTGAACTTTGAGTTATTGATTTGAGTGTTTCGGGTTCCTTAAGCCTCTTTCTCTGTGTGTAAGCGTACTTGGGGTCCCAGGTGTGCATGGCTAACTTTTTAAAGGAAGTCTTGGAATCTGAAGTCAAGTACCCCAGGCTTGCACCCCAAGAATTTTCACCCACTGATCCATTTCCTAAGCCTAGCTCTACTTCTGAACCTTCCCTCACATCCTAATATACCCAGCTGGGGACCCAGACTTTATCCACTGGCCCTTTAGTGGGCAATCGTCTGTATCATGGCATCAGTATTAAAGGTAGATTTCCATCCTTTCTTACTGAATCTGGAAGTTATGTCCACTCGCACATCAATGCTATTATTTGTAATCTGATGGCCACATTTTGATAACTGACTGAGCTTCACATTTGTTTTTGTTGTTATTGTTGAAACACCTAAGAACATACATAACTGAGTCTCTCACTCTGTAGGCAGTGGCTACTCAAACATCACTTTACAGATTAAACAAATCACCCAAGACGGTAGAGCTAGGTAAACAACTGGATGTTGAGTCAAACCCTGACCTGTTAAACTTAAACATCCCCCCCTTTCTTAGAAAATGTGGGTCATGGGTTTCATTCATCATTTCCTCAGGTAGTGTTTGTGACACATACCGCATGACAGACTCAGTTCTAGGAACTAGGGGACAGCGCTGCAGATAAAGACACAACAAAGCAGGCCTTCCCTCCACCCATTGCGCCTGATCAAAATTCTGCAATAACACCCCTGGCACCTCTGCGATGCTGCTAGGTTCAGATCCTCCCCTAAATCCGCTATTAAGGATCAAAGCCATCTGCGATTTAAATTCAGTAGCTTTGATTTCCTATCATTCCTTTAGAAGAGGGTAATATTCCCAGAGGGACCCAGGATTTCCTGTTTGGACTCCTGCGATTTCCACTTTCAGTTCTGCACTAACAGAAAAGTTATGAATGGCGTTTTCCTCTTTCTTTTCCCTACTCCCACTCCCGCCTCCCAACAAGAGCAGCTGTTTTCTATTACGGAACAGGCTGACAAGGTGCTGGTCTGGAGCAGAGGCTCTGGCAGGTAATTTTGATGAGGCCCAGAGGTAAGGGGTGGGTGTCTCTGATGGGTTTCCGGTCCTGTTATCAGCCGAGTCCCACAACCCCAGGCATGGCTGCTGTCTGTCCATGGGGCTGATTTCTGGCGAGAAGCCCACGCTTACTGAGAGCATCAGTCATCCCTCAGGGCTAATCCCTTAGCTTTTTTTTTTTTTTTTTTTTTTTAAAAAAAAACTCAAGCCAGGAATCCTCCAGCCTCCCTGTGACAGAGAACTTGGTCCTTGAACATGAACTAGCAGCTCTACTAATTCTGCCGGACGCTTTAGCTTGACTTGTTATTGTTTTAGGAACGTTAAGGAGCAGTTCCAAACACTAAGACATATTATAGAAAGTAAATCTGGTTTGAGAATTGCCCTCCTTGGAGCCAAGCTGTCTGTCTGAAGAAACGTGGCTCAACTTTGACTTGGAACCAAACTTCATGTTCCTTTCCGTCTTCCAAAAATGCAGCTACATTATCAAAAAAAAAAAAAAAAAAAAAAAAAGCTCCGATTAAAATCCCTGCACTTTATATCTTGGGTCCTGTTCTCCTTGCTGTTTTTTTTTTGGCGGGTATTTCCCGGAAATGGTTTTCCCTGGCACCAACTTTACTGTTTAGATGCAGCAAACACAGCTGGAAGGCACTAATGAGATTTATCATTAAGCAAAAATCCCTTTCTTAGCTTTAATTAGCTTTGCTCCGTGAGAACACTTTCTCTTAGTGAAGAACACCAGATGTCGGCAGATCTGGGTGTGTATTCCAACTCTGTGATTAATAATAATACTAATAATAACAAAACATGACAGAAGCATTTAACATTCAGTAGCATTTAACACTAACAATATTTATCAAGCCAGTGCTCGGTGCTAATATGAACTAATGCATGCCTGTAACCTGTTATCTGATTTAAACTTCATTACAATTCTGACGGAGTCGGCATTGCCTTTAGAATCGCTCTTAACAAATGGAGAAATTGAGCCTTAGACAGTTTCAACAGCTTGAGGACTTTACAGCCAGTGTGTCTGTTTCCTTCGAAGCAGGGGTGAGGAGAGGAGATGTGGGGCGTATTTCAAAGTTCCCTTGTAATTCCAAGTTCCCTAAGGAAAAGATCTCTGTCTCTGCCTCTCTCTGTGTGTCTCCCTTTCCCCCCTCTCATCTCTCCCTCCTCGTCCTGCTACAGCAGGACAACATTTGAAATCCAGAAATAGTTCCTCATCACATTGAACTTGGGTTTTCCAGCCCCCAGAACTTTGAGGAATCCGTCTTTACTAAAGCCACCCTGCCTGTGACATTTTGTTGGAGCAACTCAAGCAAACAATGACAAATACTTGTTAGATTCTCACAATTAGCCATCTGTCTTGGGTTCTAGTGCTCTGATGATGACTGTGACCAAAAGCAGCTTGGGGGAGGAAATGGTTTCACTCAGAGAAATGAAAATAGGAATTCAAAGCAGGAACATGGAGGTAGGAAGATCTATGTATGCCAGCTTGCTCCTCCTGGTTTACTCGGACCACTTTCTTATATACCCAAGGACCACCTATCCATAGCACCTATCACAACAGGCCAGCCCCCGCCCCCTCCACATACACACAACAGTCACCTATCAAGAAAATGCCTCTCCCAGCTTACCCACAGCCCAGTCTGATGGGGATGGTTTTCACAATTGAGGTTTCCTCTTCTCTTATAAACCCAGCTTGTGTCAAGTTGATAAAAAAAAACTGATCAGGACCCCATCTAAGATAATTGGAGTAGGCGGTAGTATTTCAGTTTCAAAGCTGAGAAAATTGAAGTCCAGCTTTCTTCAGAAAAAAAGTCCCTGCAAGTGTCTTCCAGAGCCACTCCCGGAGCCTCAGCCTCACCCCTCTGGGACAGTGTATAGTTTTGTATGTGATGAATTCTAGTCTTCAGTCCATTGTAGCTAAACTGCAGGGTACCATTCATACCTCCGCAGAACTCTCAGTCTGTGTCTAGGTTCCATAATGCCGGTTTTGAATGAAACTTACTGAGGTGGGTAATATGGATGGCTAACCTAATAGACTCTTGAATCTCCTAGGAGACAAGCCACTAGCACACGCGTGAGTGGTTATCTAGATTGGGTTAGCATCTGCGGTTGTCTTTGAAGGATTATCTTGATTAGGTTAACTGGGTAGAAAGACTCTCCTCCACTGTGGGTAGCACCATACCATGGACTAAAGGCCCAGGCTGAATAGGGAAGAGAAATAAAGCTGAACACTAGCATCCATTTTTCTGTTTCTTGTCTGTAATGCATAATGATGATTATGATGATGATAATGATAATAATAATATATCCATCCAGGAAGGATGGGTTCCACAAAACCAGGACAAGCAGTAGGGATAAATCCTAGCTATAGTGGGGAGGGCCTTGGTCTTGCCTCAAAGCAATGTGCTAGACTTTGTTGACTCCCCATGGGAAGCATTTTCCTCTCCTCGGAATGGTTGGGGAATAGGATGAGGGTGGGGAGGAGGTGAAGGGAACAGGAGTGGGAAATGGATTTGGCATGTAAAATGAGAAAAGAAAGTATTTTTAGTAAATAATAATAATAATAATAATAATAATGCACCCATCCTTCCTTAAGTGCCTTTCACCAGGCGTTTCGTTACAATAAGGAGTCACGAAATTAATGCAGTCCCTGACTTCAGAGCATCATATAGTGATACAGAGTCAAAACTCAAACAGGTCTTTGTACTCGCGAGTCTCCATTTCCCTAAGTCGGAGCAGGGTTCTTGTCTAGGCTCAATGTAATTGCATCGTGTTAGGCATTTTGAAATTAAGCATAACATAAGGAAATATGATTGTCTGTTAAGTTGTCAAGGGGTGAACTTGAGATGGTTGTTCTTGGTTGCCAACTTGACTACATCTGGAGTTAACTAAAATCTAAGCTGCGCATGCATCTGTTGAGGGGATTTTTCTTGATTGAATCATTTGAGGTGGGGAAATCCACCGAAAATATGGCCCACCCCTTCTGGTGACAGCCTATATAAAAGACATGGAAGAAGGAAGCCTTTGCTCTTGGCCTGCTTGCCCTCTCTCTTGCTGGCACGTTCTTTCCTTGACTGGCATTGGAACCTACTTCTTTGGGATTCTGGAGTACACGGAAGACCATGTGAGACACACCCAGCCTCAGGGCTGGAACAACTATTTGGTTCCTGGACTTCCTTTCTGGAGGCATCTGTTATTGGAATAGTCAGACCATGGTCTGGAAACCACGCTAATAAATCATATTCATTCTATTAGTTTGGCTTCTTTAGAGAATCCTGATTTATACAGACTTTTCTACTTCTCTAGTATCTATTGTGATATACAAGGTCTCTGGCCTGCAGAACTGAGTCTTTCCTTCACATCACTGGAGCATCAGAGCTGGTCCTGAGTAGCACAGTGTGGGAAGGGTGCGTGCTTAACTCTCCGGCTTCTGACAGCGTGTTCGTATGTGGGTCTCAAAAATAGGCTTCTTTGAGAGCAAAATTTAGCCAGCCAATATGCTTTCTGTGACTATGTTTCCATGCACATAGAACCTGTGCTTTTACTGGAAATCGTGAGGATCTCTGGCATTAATGTTTCCGTCTAGGTAGAGAGTAGATGTGGAGGAGGAAAGAGGAGAAACCCCCTGCTAGATGGTGCTGCTTCCTGGACATAGTGGGAAGGAGTTGCCTCTTTATCCTGTTCTCCCAGAATCTCCACATGACTGAGGTAGAGGTGATGGCACACATCAGCTTCATTCCAAGACTTTCAGTTGTAGGTCTGACCCTTGATCTCAGACTCTGAGCCAGAGCTCAGTTGTTTACCCAATGTTCGTGTTGAGGAATCCACACAACCAGAAGGATCCAATGACAGAGAAGTTTCTAGTGTGGATTTAATTACCTCTAATCCATCTCCTCTGTGTTGACACGGTGTCCTTGGGGAAGTGCCCCGCACCTTTTAAATCAGCAGAGGCATGCAGCTAAGGGGACAAATTGCAAGTCATCCCCAAAAGGTCGGCAGCAAAAAGGAGGTGAGCGAAATGTGGCTTTGCAAACACCCACGCTTCCTTTTTGCCACAGCTCAAAATCTTGCCATACTTAACTCATTCACCTCTGTCCTTCAGAGAGAGCGTCACTGAACGACAGGCAGTGAATTGTGTGGGAAGGATCTGACTGTGGCTAGGATAGTTATGACATACATATTCCAAGTGTTTGAGACTAGGGTGGGGGCATCCTTTGAAAATCTGGACCATCAGGGTCATTAGGATGTAGGTAAACTACGTTCTTCTAATCATTGGATGTCTCAAGAACTTGGCTTTGTGCCTGCTTCTTCTTTTAAATATTGGTACCCTCCTATTATTTTGTCAGCTTCCTCCCATCATTTTCTCAGTTTTCCTTCCACTTTTGTATTATGTCATAGATTGAGTTACATTCATACCATCAAAACCAGATATAAGGAAACTAAGAGGTACCATTCAAAGTGTACTTTTAAGTACAGTTTTGTCACCAGGGACTCTAAATAAGCCCAAGATCTATCCTAGGGGCATCTTAAGCTTATTTCTTTAATGTCATACATTTCGATATTCTGATAGTGGTAAGGGATTTAGGAGTAGTCTGGGTTCAAATTCTTACCACACAGGGTAGAGAAGGGAATGTGGGAAGTGGTCAATAACCCAGAAGGCCTTTTGAAAAAGTCACATGGAAACCTAAGACAGAAACAAAGAAATATACATGCATAGCAGTTGAGGTAGAGCCTGAATCGCTTAGAAAATTATCTCATGGGGGCTGGAGAGATGGCTCAGAGGTTAAGAGCACTGATTGCTCTTCCAAAGGTCCTGAGTTCAATTCCCAGCAACCACATGGTGGCTCACAACCATCTGTAATGAGATCTGGTGCCCTCTTCTGGCATACAAACATACATGGAGGCAGAATGTTGTATACATAATAAATAAATAAATCTTTAAAAAAAAAAAGAAGAAATGAAAATGTCTATCAAGTTTCTTACTTAGAAAAAGCTGAAAAAGATTGAAAGAGGGGATGGCTCTAAGGTCAGGGNTATAAATATTTAAAAAAAAAAAGAAAATTATCTCATGATTATAGTTAGCATATGAATGATCAATTTCGCCATCCTCACTAAAATTCGAGAGCCCATTTGCAGCCATTTGTTCTGGGGTGTTTTGTGTGCCTCCCTGTGTACTGGCAAATCTGCTACTGCACATGCGTCTCTTAAATTCACCCTTACATTATTGAGTTCCGGGACACTTGTGTCCCTCAGTGTAAGTCTGTTCCGTTTACACACCCTCTTAATCCAAAGGAAGAAAATAGGAAAACACATGCAAATTGATAACTATCCCCTTATCCACCATCCACGCAGAATGATGACACCCATGTGTTTTCAGGACTTAGCCAGAGACAAATGACAATAATAAATTTATAGATGGGCCTGAGAACCCATGACACCCTTTCTTATTGCACCCCAACCCCAGAGCTAACCATTAATGGAATCTGTTGTATATTCCGTTACATATATTTACTTTAAGATAATGTGTATATAAAATTTTATATAGATTAACAGAAGCATGTGGTTTGTTTACATCCTTTAAATTAACACAGTACACCCAAAGTTTTTAACCTGCTTTGTCATTCAGTATTGTCAAGTAAGTTCATGATAATTCATGTGTAATTTATAACTTTTAAACTTCAGGGCATGTTATTACATAAACACACCCAGACCTCTCATGTGTATCTGTGTGTATGTTCTGCTACGACCAATTGACATTGCAACCATGTCTATGTTTACTATACCGTCATGGTGGACACCCTCTTGTGTCATTGCACGTCCTCTCTAAGCAGTTCCTCCAGGACAAAGGGACACGCTCGCAGTCTCACCTGGATGACTAGATCATACTGGATGGCGACTTTGGGATCCCATCATTGTTCTTCTTAATGCTTTGACATTTTATACTCTCATTAAATGAGAGTTCCCATTTCCCCACATTCTTGGCTAAAATCTGGCCTTTTTATGCATCTGGCAGACTTGGAAATGTAGCCTGTTGTTTGAATTTCCCCAACTACGTGTTTAATTGAACACATTATTATATGTATGCAAACTGTTTTCCACTTTAGTTTGCTATTTTCCGTGAATGACTCACGGAAATGGTTTGTGTATTTTTATATTAGGTCCTTTGATACTTTTCTTTTTTATTAATGTTTTTAATTTTGTGTGTACCACAGGCAGACATATAATGAGCAGGAGGACCTATGATCTAATGGCATTATCTTCCAATGATCTTTAGCCTTGATTAAAGACTTTCATTCACATACAAGATAAAGATGTAGTTTGAGATTTTTCCATATTTTTCTTTATTGTTTGGGTTTGGTGTGTTTTGTGCAAGAAATCACTCCTTGCTCTGAAATCTTAAATCTTTTTCAACATATCCTTTAACTCATTTATCTTATGAAATAAGTGACTGTATAGACAATTTCCCTGTTTGCTATATGCTATAATAGATATTTTATGTAGTTTGCTTTGTTTGTGCCATTTACTGAGTATTCCATACTTTTACTTCACTTAGTTCTTCTTTATATTTTTTCTCTGCATTGAATTTTTATGTCAAAGTTGGATTGTCTGTCTGCCAGTATTCAGTACCTATCTCTTTTGTTCCGTGTTACCTTTGTATTTTGTGAATTTCTCCCACTGTTCGCGCTTTAAAAGGCTCAACTATTTTAATGTCATTTGCATTTCTCTGTTCCATTAATCATTTTATGAAATGAACCTATGTTTGAAATGATCTTATTGACTTTCTTTTATGAGTCACTTTCCCTGTTAACTTTGGAAAGTTTGTTTGCATGAACATGTGGAAACACATATTTTCTCTCTGCCTCCCTATCTGTGCTCATCTTTCCTTTCTTGCTTCTCTGGTCTGAAAACAAATCAGATTTGTCTCTCATTTTGTGGAAAGACAGCAATTGCAGGAGCCTATGACTGAGACAAGAGTTCAGACAGCTTTCTCTCTGTCTTACCCTTGGCATTGCACCCTTAGATTTGTGTTTGTCCTTTTTAGTATATGGGTTGTTTGAATATTATGATCCTCCAAATCAACTTAAAAAATATTTTATTCTTTGACCAACACACACACATACAACAAACAGTTATAGATCACATACAGAAAGAAATTAAACACTAAGAATCAACAGTGATACCCACAACTCTAACAGAAGCAACAACATTAAAACAGAAATAGTTTTAAAACTTAAAATGTTTGAAAATTTGACAAACAAAGCATAATTCTGAGAGAGAAAAATGGGAGCTAGAGGGTTGGGGCTCTCTGGTGGGTAAAGTACTTGTCACATCGGCGTGGAGAGTGGAGTTTGAGTCTCCAGGACCAACATAAATCCCAGGCAGGTATGGTGGCCAAGTTGTAATCCCAACACTCAAGAGATGCAGACAGGATGCCTGGACCAAGATGACTAACTAGATTTATTGGGTCAGCATTCTCTGTGTTCAGGCAGAGACCCTCCCTCATTATGTAAGGTGGAAACCAGTCTAGGTAGATACTTGATATAAACCTTTGGCATTCCAGGTACTTGTACTCACACTGGACAACACACATATAGAAATTCATGTACACACACAAAAAAGGGAGATAGAAACCCAAATGAAGTTATAATATTCAGAATATTCAGAAGTTGTATCAAAAAAAAGGAGAAAGGGAGACACAACAAGAGAGGGAGAATATCCCATCCCTCTGCCAACTTAAATTTTTTCCATGCTTGCTTGGGCTCTGACCCACACTTATCAAGAAGAAAACCTGGGGTGCATTCACCCTGTCTTAGCCACTTTTCTGTCACGGTGAAGACACCATGACTAAGGCAATGTACAGGAAAAAGCATCTAGCCAGGTGATAGCAGCACATCCCTTCAATCCCAGCTCTAGGCAAGCAGAGGCAGGTGGATCTCTGAGTTTGAGGCCAGCCTGGTCTACAGAGCTAGCTCCAGGATAACCAATGCTATACAGAGAAGCCCTGTCTCCAACACAAAAACAAAATGAAACGGAAAAAAAAATGGAAACAAAGAAATGAACAAGATCTAAGTATTTAATTTGGGGCTTACAGTTTTAGGAGGTTGGGGAGAGCATGATGGCAGGCAAGCAGGGATGGAACTAGGGCAGTAATTGTGAGCCCCTACCTAAGACAACAACCACAAAGTAGACAGAGCTAACCGGGGATAACATCGGCTTCAGAACCTTAGAGTCCACCCTCAGTGACCCATTATCCTCCACAAGGCCACACTGCCTAACCCTTCCTCAAGAGCTCCATCAACTAGGGTCTAAATATTCAAATACATGGGCTTATGGGGCTCATTCTCACTTAAACCACAATACACCCTTCTTTTTTTCCACTGCTTATCAAAAAGGTTGGCCACATGTGTGATTTCAGACAGGAACTAGTGGGATGATGCTGGCTTCTCTGCTCTCTTGACAATATGACAGAGAACCAGAGTTCTCTCAGCATGATTTTTTTTTTTTTTTTTCTGTTCAAGTTAGCTCCAGGTATCCTCAGGGATGCAATGGTACCAAGCTCAGCTGCATTTCAGGGTTCAGGCAGGTCCCTTATACTCACATCAAGGGTACGGTAGCAGGCTGTACAGGAGGTCTGTGGGGAGGACACACAAGCTAGAGTTTTTGGAGGCACAGTGCCTGTCCAACATTGAATAGGCCTGCTCATTCTCTTGACCTGTTTAGCGAGCCACTCTAAGTCCCAAGTCTGAAGAGGAAACAGTTCACTGCCTTATATGTTTCTGAATACTGCATATAACTTCCATTGAACATCAGTGGCATTCTGCTAGGACTATACTTAGCCACAAAGTTGATGCCAGCTGGGACATTATGGCTACTTATGTTATGAGTTTCAGAAAAATGAAAAATGTAGGGATTTATGTTTTCTAAAGCAGCAGACTTGACCTGATTACTATGATCTAAGTAACTGCTTTCTAGAAGGATTTAAGGCCTGCTCCACAGGAGAAAATTTCATGCCAGGATCTATAATCCTTGTCAGAAACCCATGACTGGGAAGGTCATTAGACCCTAGGGTGGAGCTTGACATGGTTATGTAACTGAAAGGTTATACTGTCAAACTGCCTTCTTTTTTTCTATCTATCTATCTATCTATCTATCTATCTATCTATCTATCTATCTATCTATCTATTTATTTATTTATTTTCATTTTTGTTTTCTTTAAGACAAGGTTTCCCTGTAGCTTTGAGCCTGTCCTGCCTGGCACTAGCTCTTTTAGACCAGGCTGGCCTCAAACTCACAGAGATCCACCTGCCTTTGCCTCCCAGGTGCTGGGATCAAAGGCATGCACTACCACCGCCCAGCTTCAAACTGCCTTCTAAATATTTTGTTTATACATACAGACAGGCTACTATCAGTCTTGTTCAGAAAAGCTTTTTTTTTTTTTTTTTTTTTTTGTAGTGGACAATAGACAATAGAGAGCAAGCAGCCCAAGTGCTGTGAATAAGAGACTGAGATTGCAATTGCATCCTTTGAACATCAGTATTAATCCCAGCACCAGCAAGGCTCAGGGAGCGTCAAGAAAAGGGAACATAAGGGTCCAGGATGGAGAGGAATGTATGGAACAATGTGTCCTGGACATGCCATGGCTCTTGCCATCATGAATTTACAGCAACTCTGGTTACCTGCGTAAGACCTGTGCAATATGGAATCAGACAAAAATCTCTGAATATATGGAATAGGTGTCTCTAGGCCCCCACTACATCCTAAGAAGCCATGTCAGTGGAGAGTTGCTGAGGGAGAATCCTTCTTTATTGAAAATGAGGTACCTGGTAGGTTTTCTATGCTTCAGTTGGATGGCCCCACATCCGTGCACATTTGGGCAACACTAACTGTACTTAGTGGGCTATTAAAAAAGTGAATTTAACTTTTTTTATACTTCAATATATTCTTTTTATTTCTATGTTTGACACTTCTGTGGTCTTTGAAGAAGTGCCAGCCTCTTTTGCTAATATTTAGACCTGTTATTTATCCATCTAAAATTGGATATTTAGCTGGGTAATAAGGTATGAGACTTTCTCTCTTTCTCTCTCCCTTTCTCTTACAGTGTATGTGTGTGCATGTGTCTGTCTGTCCGTCTCTCCTGTCCTCTCTCCATATATATATATATATATATATATATATATATATAAATTCATATATATTCATAAACATATATACACAAATATATACATACTGATTTGTTCTTTACCACAGGAATTGTTTTTCTATATATATTAATCTACAAATTTATCAGTTACTTCATCCCTAATGTCTTTTATGAGTATGAGCAGTATTCAGTTAATATTGATACCTAAACAGGAGTTTTTTTATTAACTTAAAGTCTAATCAGTAAGTAATATTGGGTCCTTCTGCTAAAACATAACTGCATCTGGAGATGAAGCCTCCCCAGATGATGCGTTTTCAAATGATGATTTACAAACCAGAAAACAAGTGCTTTTAATACCCTGTGGATACTGTGTGAGACATGGTTCTGAGATGGGAGAGCTATGAGGGTTAGCCGCATTTGGGGGTGCTTAAGAATAACATAGTTTGTTTTCTCACAGAACTAGTAGAACAGTGAAAGTTGCATCCCACCCAGTCTTCACTACCCACGCTAGTTGTAACACCCGGTTTTGGTGTTACACCCTCGGTACAGCTCGTGCGCCACTGTACCGAATGCGAGTCGGGCAAGGACCTGGAGATTGAACAGAACACACAAAGAGGTCGGGGTCATTCGATTGGAGATCAAGCGAATGCCGTTTATTCAGACTGGGGAAAGTCCTTATATTCAGACTGGGGAAAGTTCTTATCTAACTAACTGCAGCACTAGGACCCCGCCCAGGCAGGTGGGAAATTACCATATCAACAATGTAATGAATGCCCTGCAGCTAATCACCAGGTGGGGCAGGGGAAAATACAGGAACTAAGAGAATGCTAGTCATCTGACTAAAAACTGTCTGCGACCCAGGAATAGGGGCTGAATGCTAGGTCATGTTGACCAGAAATTGTCCTCGAGATGCGCCTCAGGAATAAGGGCAGACCAGGGCGCTACAGCTAGTCACCAAGAGTCACCCAGTCTTCACCGTTAAAGAATCACCTCTTGCACAGAAGGAGATGAGAGGACAGTTAGGTCCTCACACTCATCCCAGAGCCAATTGGAGTTGGAGAATTGAAAATCACCCAAAGAACCTCCGCTTTCATGGAAAATGGTCTTCACTGACTTTCAGGTCTGCTTCTCTTTTCTTTTACCCTTTTAAAGTCCACAGTATGTGGCTGTGAAGTGGGTGCTGTTACTTCAGAGAAGAACAGGTTGGATGCCGCGGAATCAGGAAAGGGTCTGATAGGAAATTTCCCTTTCTTTGGTCGAGGTTTGTTAGAGAGAGAGAAAAAAATCCTTGGGGTCCTCAGGGCTGTAATCAGGTTGGAGAGCACTACAAGAATGGTGGGAGAGAGGCAGCTTCATCCCAAAGGCAGTATGATGGGTTTTTAAAGCGAGAGAATCTTTCCTTCCAAACCCAGAGGAGAGAGAGCCTTTAGCAGAGATAGCACAACTAGGGGTGGGGGCTGGAAGTAGGAGCCTTCAAAACAAACAAAAAACAGAGCAGAAAAGGTTTCTGAATTTTGTGTTTCCAGAGTGTGGTGGGAGTTCCACGCTAGGTGATTTGGTCTGGCTTAGTTTGTGTGCCAAGGAGTGGACAGTGAAAATTTCTCCTGCAGTTGCGAGGGGAAGGGCCGACATCCTTTTCCTTCTCAGCTGGGCTGTGTTCTCCAACCTCCACAGCAGGGCATATCAACGTTTTCCTGATCTTTCCCAGGCTGCTATCTCTGTCCCGTTAGAGTAGCCTCATCTTAAAAGGGCAGGTCCAGGGTCTACATGGTGTGGGCAAGGTAACTCAAGTCTTCTTGAATGCGAGCTTGGTGCTTAAAGATGTTCTGAGGGTGAGTTCCTGACGAAATCACTGGCTAAGGTCAGAAAGCTGCAAATGGAGATGCGGGGAGTTTCAGGTGGGGAGAATCGAGTGTGTGAGGATGCCTTCCCCACACAGGCCCAGTGTTGTACTCTGAGTTCACTCTCTCCTCACTCCACAAGGGAAGTATATTTATCCAAATGTCTGAATACCAGCCTGTTTCTAAACCATCCTTATTTCTCACTATAGGTATGTGCATCAACACTGACACTCTTTTCTGTAAGTGAAGCTCTGAAGTAAACAGCAGCAAAAGAATCTAATTCCTTTCATTAAACATCCACTCTGGATTAAATCCCTATACGTTGTTCAAACTTCTCTTTTAGTCCACTGACATGATTTGTATGATAAATTTCTGTCAGTACAAATATTGCAAAGAACCAAATTTTCTTTAAACAAAGCATTCATTACCCATGTGTGACGTTAAACATGACTTTGTGCTCGGAATTCCCACCAAATCCAAATTACTTGTTTAAAATTTAAGATCTAAATTTGCAAAGACATTTTGATTTCTAAGCAAGTAGAGCACATCTGCAGTCCTTATTCAGGGCATTTTTTAAATTCAGCTGATGTATATTATTTCTCTCAAGTGTCTTTTCTGTTAGTTACTCTGTTAAGGTGACTCCTTCATCAACCTCTGGCTTGAAGTGGGATTAGTTTTAGTGAGTGTTCGCTCTCTGCCTTTCTTTTGTGTAGATTAGTTCTACAGTGCTTCCATATTGTTATATGTCTGTCATGAAAATTTTTACTTGATTAGACAATGATGGTTCTTAAATCAATTTAAAAAATCCACACTCTGGAGGCAGAGGCAGGTGAATCTCTGATTTTGACACCATCCTAGTCTACAAAGTGAGTTCCAGGACAGCCAGGACTGTTGCACAAAAACACCCTGTTTTGAAAAACAGCACCAAAAAAAAAAAGAAAAGAAAGAAAGAAAAAGAAATAGAAGAAGAAAAAAAAGAAGAAGAAAAGAAAAGAAAGTGAATAAAAGAAAAAGAAAAAACCTGTCTTGGCAAAATATAAATATTCTCCTGATCTTGCATTTTTTTCACTTGCTCTGGATTGCCTGAATAATGGCTATTATTATTATTATTATTATTATTATTATTATTATTATTTTGGTGCTGTGAAGGAACCCACGGTCTCACATTTGCTAAGCGAGTATTCTATCACTGAGTACATTTCCAGCCCTGGATATTATTTTTCTGTTAGTCAAGGACATTTGTGATTAAGCATGTCTTGACATGTGGAGCCGCAGTAGGAAATCAGGAAGAGAAGAAGGTGAGCCTGGCTTCTCCAGAAGCAGCTAAGAGAACTTCTAACTAATAGGTGACCTGCAGCTCTATGTAGCAACAGATCTGGTGCTGGTGTCATTCAGGTCTCAGGTCGGCTGAGGAGACGCCAAGAAGCAGAATCCAGGTTCCTTGTCTGAAGCTGCCATGCAATATAGCTACTTAAATGAAGTGTTGAGAGACTGTAGAAATACCTTCATCCTCTCAGATTGCCTCCTTGCTTGATTTTTCTAGGTGACGTATGTCCCCCTGTTCTTTCAAAGGTGCTTTTGTTCTGAAACTGGAGCAATGTGCATTCCTGAGCAACTGGGGGCTGACATAGTGTGACCCAGGCAAAGGTTTCCCACTCTGGGTTTCTTTGCAGTTATTGAAAGAAATCTGAGAGAAGGCTATGAACTTCTCCAGGCAGCGTGCTGAGTTGGGTTTCCATCCCTCAGCAGCCTTTCCATGGCCTGAAACTGTCTCAAAAGCTTCTAAATGCAGAGAGAACAACTCCTTGTTAAAGAGAACTTCAGGCTTTAGGGAATTATTATCCAAGGCTGAACGTTGAGTCTCTTCCATCTTTGTTTATCATAAGTGGCTCTCTTGAGTCTTGTAACAACATTGATTCTTTGGAAATATTTGCTTCTTTGGGAAATTTCTAGGGAAAATACTGTCCACATTCATCTTTCAGAAAGATGGAGGGTACATAGCCAGTCTTAATTTATATGGATTTGAATTTAAAAGCACAGCATTGCTTAGTCATTCAACTGCTGAAAAGCATTTATTGGGCTGGGGGAAAATTTCAGCATATACAGCATATAAAGGACTTGAGTTCATATGTCCAGCAGCCAGCTAAAATGCAGGTGTGGTGATGCATTGAACATATTTCCCATTGCCGGAGATGTGGGACAGGAGGATTTCTGGAGTTTGCTGACCTGCTGGTCTAGCTGAATCTGTGAGCTGAATCAGGTTCAGTGAGAGGTACACATGGCCACATTTATATTTGTTTACTTGTGTAAAGGTGTGCTGCTTTTGTTTATGCTGAATTTGCTTAACTGTAAAGATGTGTTGCTGTTTCGCTTTGCCTGCCTAAGGCACCTGATTGGTCTAATGAAAAGCTGAGCAGTCAATAGTTAGGCAGAGGAGGGATTGGTAGGGCTGCCAGGTAGAGAGAAAAGGGAAGCCAGCCAGCCAGCCAGAGTCCAATCAAAAAGGGCCCAACCAGCTGGCAGCCAACTAGCTGAAAGCCAGCCAGTCAGACATGGAGGAAGCAGGAAAGCAGGATGCATAGCTCAGAGATGAGGGAAATGAACCCCAGGCCAGCACATAGATGAATAGAAATGGGTTAAGTTTTCAAAAGCTAGGTAGAAACAAGCTTAAACTAGGGCTGAGCATTCATAATTAATAATATATCCCTATTTCATGGTTCAGGGCTAGCAGTCCAAGAAGGCTTGCTATAATATTTTAATTTAATAAAAAGCATTTAGAATTTTTAAGGTTTAATTTATGATTTATTGTGTATGTGCACCCCTTTCTGCCCCTCCGTGTATGTGTGTGTGTGTGTGTGTGTGTATATGTGTGTGTTCTCATGCAGGTGCCATAGCTTATTAATTGAAGTCAGAGGAGAACCTGTGGGACTTAATTCTCACCTTCCACCATGTGGGGCTTAGGGATAAAAGTCAGATTAGTGACACCCACCTTTTGCCCACTGAGTCAATCAGCTAGCCTAGAATTTTATTTTTAGTCTGAAGTTGTCAGGAACACACATTAGCTGATGAATCACCAATCATTTATAATAAATAGGGAAGATAATATTGTCTGCATTTTAGAAATGAATCATTGAGGGTTAATGGGGTTAAAATGACTTTTTACCAATAAAGTAAAAGGACAAAAACTTTCTCACAGACCCATATTATTCCACACTAGATATTTTTGGTCAAACAAACCCACTATATCTCAAAACACCATCAGTCACACATCTTCCGAAATGGCCTGTGCATTTGCATTTATTTATTATGAACAGTAAAGTGACTCTTATCTTGATTCGCAGAAGTAGGAGTGGACAAGACTATGGAGGATCCCTTTGCAGAGACTTTTAAAGAGCAGATGAAATATCTGCGGACACTGCAAATTCCAGGTCTTACAACAGAGACTAGATTGTCTGGAAACCTAGTGAAAACAGAGTCAAACTTACCCAGTGCTATGTTAGTCTCCACAGAGATGACGTAATTGATTGCTAATGCCTTCAGATTTACAGGGATTGACTGAATCATCTGTGTAACACTGTGTTCATAGCATCAAGGCTGCAACCCCTTCGATTTCCAGAGGTAAGGTATCCCATCCCTGGATATCAGTGATGGCTTCTTTTGCCAGATACTATGCAATGTAAAGTCTGCTCCAGCTTTGCTTCCAGTGCTTGGGAGTCCTGGTACTCCAGGAGTGAAATGGAATTTCTGTTATAAAGAGAATTTAGCTGGAGTAGACTCAGATCAGGAATCTCTGGAAGGCTTTTTAAAGCTGTTTAGAGTTGCTTCTTCCTAGGCTTCTGTAAAGTTGTAAGACTTTAACAAAAATGATGGCTACATCCCCTCCCCCTACATGGTGCAATCATTAGGGCTCTACACTCAGAAAGCACATGGAATGGAACTGGAGAGGCAGTTAAGTGATAGAAAACTTCCTGCTCATTCACAGGACCAGAGCTTGGTTCTCAGCACTCACATCAGGTAGCTTTACAGCCACCTCTAATTCCAGTTCTGGAGGATCTGATGCCCTCTTCTGGCCATTGCAGGGACCTGCTTGCATATGCATGAGCAGACACAGATGCACACACACACACACACACACACACACACACACACACACCAACAAAAGTAAAATAAATCTTTCATAAATGCACGTGAAATGATGATATACACAATTCTCTTCACTTGACAGAATCTGTGAATTCAAGAATTGTGGCTTTTCTTTTCTCTGAGCAGATGGTTAAACCCTGTAGCTCTCAGCATGGACTTCGTTCTTTGTTTTCAATATCCCTTCACTTCTTAGATTCTTCCTGACTTGTTTCACATAACCAAGTTTATTTTATTCTCTCACTACTTCTGATATTCAACCACGTCTATAATGTGGTCTATTCTGAGATTTAGTCAATAACTAATGTTTTGTTATCTTACTCATATTTTGCATACATATGTGCATATAGAGTATGTATATGAATGTATAGATGTGTATGATATCTATATGTATATATATGAAAGAGAAATGTGAAGGTTTTGGGTTTTTGGTTTTTTTAGTTCGGGTAAAATTCTCTGGAATTTTCCATGAAATTATCTTATCGTCTACAAATAGATCTATTTTTTTCTTATCAAGCTTTCGATCTCTTTTTTTTGCCATCTTTAGAAATTCTGCAACTATGTTGATTAAGATTTAAAAAAAGAAATCCTCAATCATCCTTATCATGTTCCTAGTCTTTGAGAACAAACACAGCAGGAAAGCCTCTTATCATTGTGTTATGATGTTTATAAGATTTTTATGCATGATCCTTAGTCAATGGAAGAAGTTCACTTCTATTCCTATTTTTCTGAGACTTTTTTTTTAAGCCGTGAATGGATATTAGTTTTTATCAAATGCCCCTTTTCCTGTGTTGACTGATATGATCATGTTTTCTCTCTGTTAACCTGCTGATAGGGCAGATTATGCTGATTGTTTCTGAATGCTGAATTAGTCCTGCATATGGGAAAGAAAGCTCAGTTAGTCATGGTGTGGAATTAATTTTGTACATTGATGTATTCAGTTTGCTAAATTTTATTGTAAGCATTCACATCTATATTAAAAATTAGTTCTCTTTTTCTTGTCTTTTCCTTTATGGTCTGGGTATCAGGAGAATTCTAATCTCATAAAGTCACATTGGGAAAAATTATAAGAAATTGCTATGAGTTTTTTTTAAATGGTTGATAGAATTCTTCAGTGAAACTCTATAGACCAATATACATCTTTTTCATGAGATTTTCATTGCAAAGTTCATTTCTTCATAGACATAGTACTATTCAGACGAATAGCTTCATCCTAAGAACTTTGTGGTACTAATAAAACAGGTTCCTCTCTTCTCCAGCATCACTGAATTTATGAACTTTCCAAGAGTTGAACTATATAAATGTCAGTTTCTAAGATGAACCTCGAATCAAGGGCTCCTATTATTCACATTCTCCCACATTATACTAGAGATGGTCTGTGTGACAGATAGAACATGCCAAAAGTAATGACCTAATGTCTCCTTCCCTCCCCTTGCCTTTCTCCCTCACCTCTCTTACACTGATGATGGCTCTGAAGAAAGCCAGCTGCCATACCGTGCACAGCTTTATGAAGAGGCTCATGTGGTGAAGATTCTTACTGCCAATTCTGTGAGTCATCACGGATGTGAATCTCTAGCTCATTCAAGCTCTCAGATGATGGGAACCTAAGCCAACATCATGATTACAACCTCATGGCAAATTCTGGGCCAGAAACATTTAGCTCCTGGATACTTTACTCTTAGAAATGTGCAAAACAATATATATTTCTTTCAAGTTGCTAAATTTGAGCAAAATATGTCACATAACATAAATTACCAATAGAGTTGGCAATTGTATTAAATAAGTTAAATAATTTTTAAGTCATTGTACCAAAATGGTGTCCCTTCCCCTTCATGTTCTTTTTTGACCAGACACTCGTCCACACATACATTTAGCCATTCTTCCATTCAATGTATTATTTACTAAGCCTCTAATGTATGTCATGGGCTTGGAGGTATAAATAATGTCAAACAGAAGGTTAAATGGAATTTCTTTCCTCAAGCCGTATTTTAAAGAAAATGTGAGAGATTACCCCTATCTCCTAAAGACTATGCCTTGAAGCTACAGCTTCTACCTGGCAGGATTTAGGAAAGCTAATTGGTGTTGTGACCCTCCAGCCACTTAGCTCCAATAGATCTAAAGAGCACTTATAAAGGAAGGGCAAGGAAATGAAGAGGGGCATACAAATTAGAGATCTGCAAATGCTTTGTTCTTTTTAAACAACCCCACTTCAGCTCTCCCTAAGAAATGCCTCGGAGGCTCTGAGAGATTGGGATTAAATAGCTAAGTAGTATGAATTTCATGCTCACCGGTTTGAGGAAATTGTGTTGCTAGGTCTCTTGCTTGAGTGCATACTGCTGCTGAGCTGAGGTGGTCACACAGGTGGGATGACCTGGCACTAGGACCTCACACCTCACACCTCCACGATAGAATAGGTATTCATAGCTGTTTTTTTTTTTTTTTTTTTTTTTTTTTTTTGGCACATTTGTGGGGAAAGAGACTAACTGGAGTAGGCCTCTGCTGTAATTGGGAAAGTGTACAGGAGACGCCCCTGACCCAGGGCCATACCTGCAACACTTTTGTTTCTTTTCCAAAAATTCCCCCTCTTCTGCTTTTGGGAAACTAGGGGCAGCAAAAGGAGAAGTGAGGAAGTCATAGAAAACACAGCTTTCCATCATTTACACACACACGCATACACACACACACACAAACATACACACGCAACATGCACACATGCATGGACGTGCACATACACACACACACCTCAGCAGTTCCTTGCACAGTGACTAAATCTCAATTTAAATAGAGGAAATAATATTGTTGCATACTAGGCTTAAGTTCCAATAGGATACATGAACTTTTGAAACTGGCCACAAATCAATGGGGTACATTTGGGCTTCAGTGAGGAGCTGGAAAAGATGTGCAGAAAGAAGAATAATTCTTTTTGTCTGATTGCATTCCAGTTCCCAGTAAACAAATTAACCATAGATGAAAAGTTACAGACTTTTTTCCCTGTGTCTGAAATCATTTTAGTACGGTATTTTACTCCTTGAAGTAAATGAATGCTCAGAATCAATACTGATAACCAAGAACAATAATTCCCTAAAAACATGCAGCAAATATAATGAAATAGCAAGGAATAAATAGTTGAAAGACTTAGATACTTTGAGGGTAATATAGAATTAGAATTCTCCAGGATAAAACCAAGATGTCAGTTCTTCCCAAATTGATTTATAGATTGAATTTTATTGTCATCCAGATCTTGGCAAGACAATTGTTTGACATATACAAGTTTAGCTGCAGATACACGGAACTTGTGAAACTGTACTTGAACTTAGTAATCAAAGAACATCTTTGATTTCTTTGAAAATAAAGAATAAGACAAGAAGAGTCGTGCGTTTGTTTTCTTATTTGCTTTGAAAGATAAGGTCTTACTTACTCTGTACCCCAGGCTGGACCTGAACTTGGACTCTTAAATGTTGCAATCATAGACATGCAAAAGCATGTCAACTCAACACTTCTAACACACACACACACACGTATATAGCTACAGTGTGGGACAGGTGCAGATATAAATACAGAAAACAGTAGTAACTATGAGGAAATTGGCTCATAAATCATGCACAACCAATATTAAGGTTGAACATTTTGCTTTTACAATATGATAGTTCACCTACAGCAAGCTGTCCATACCTTCGGAGCCAGGGTCTAATTATACCCGGGATATTGATATCTATGCTGTCAAGAAATAGAAGAAGTCATTACAGGGATCTTGTGTTACTCTTTCCTAGACATGCACATGCTCTCTTTTTTTCTTTCCTGAACCTCTGAAAGTCACAACGCCATTCCTTCCTATCATTCTGTTACCTCCTGACACCTGAACATCACATAAATAAACCATAAAACATGTGGTCCTTTAGGTCTAGCCCTCTTTACTCTGCATTATCTCCCGGATGCATGTTTGTGTCTGTCAACAGTTTGGCTGTTCTGATAATAGTGTGTCATAGTATACATGTATGGTATACACAGAAGTTTACTTAGCCATTCGATAAAGGGCTTCTGGATTTTCTAGTACTAGACTGTTACGAACAAAGATGCTGAATGTTCACATACATATTCTTATCTCTGTGTTAAATTGAGTTTGGCAAGAATAGTTAAGGAAATGCTCCCATTTGTGAAATATTTCACTACTAAGGAAATATCAAATTCTAAAAGGAATTATGGGTAAGGGAAGGGCTCCTGAAGTCTTTAGGCTATGATCTCTTCACTTTCTGACCCCTGCAGTCCTCTCTTTTACTTGATCCCTTTAGATGTCCCTGACCCACAGCTCCAATGAACCTTCATTGGGGCATATCATATCTTTCTATAGAACATGGCTTCCTCCAAATTCAGTTCCCTTCTGATAACTTGTAAAATATGCTTGGGGAAGGAAGGATGGATTGTGTAAATTGATGGCTGGGGCAAGGGAGGGACAATAGTCCTTTCCAGCTGGTGTATGATTTACTTGATGTCTAAACTCAAATGCAGTTCATCACCAAGCCTGTGAGTTTCCTTCCAATGCTGAGTGTGTATGAAAAGTAAAATCTCCAGCTACTGACATGGTTCTTGCTTTTTGTTGTCATGGTGAAAAATAGCCAGGCTTAATGATTCAAAAGGCATAGGTATCCATGTCTGAATCTAAAATTCTTTACAAAGCCCAACTGCGTTGTTTAAAAGTGACTTGTCTGAACTATTTAAATAGATAGACCCATGCTACACAGTCTAATATCTTTTATATGAATTCCATCTATTCAGCCAATACCCCAGTTTTTTTTCTTGAGCTTAGAGGCACCGTGGTTATTAGAAAAACAACAGTAGCAATTCATAGTGCCACCTGGGACATATGAAGCTGTTTACACATATTTAGCAATTTTTATGTGGAACAAGAAATATCTTTAGAGAGGTGATAGATTCTTTCACATGTCTTCACACAGAAGGTCACAGGTCAGACTAAGATACATTCAGAAAAGCATGTCAAAAACTCAGTAATAACACTCTGTGCAAACTTTAGAATAAATTCATTTGGAAGTTGTAATTTACCCATTATTCGAAAGAGTCTGCTGTAAAGTTCAAAGCTAAAGTAGGAAGCATCAGGGTAATTGAATGTGAATTTGAACAATGTACTTTCGAATAGCACACAGTTTTAAGATCTATGTGTTTACTTCGATTTAATTGAATAAAAAAATACCCTAACAGTTTTTGTAGTAGACGGTACATTGAGATGGATACGCAGATGAGATAACCCTTAAATATTCTTAAGCATAAGAGACTTGGCAGCAAAATCATCCACTCCATCATCGGGTGATCTGTCTTGTTAACTGACGTGAGAGCAGATGAGACTCATGAAAGAAGCATTACGCTGGCATGCTGCAGCACGGAGCCTGTGCTCAGCTCTGCCAAGTTTTACAGTTAACTCCATTTTGTTTGATCCCTAATGCAGTTGTATTGAAAAGGGAACACTGTTAACTCAGTACTTAGAGCCCTATGATGCTTAATCTATGATGATTTGGTTATTTAATCAGATGCTAATCAGCAGGTTTTGCAACGACGTTTTGTAGATTTAGTTAACACAAACAGCTTCTTTGATGAAGTCAGCAAACTTCATCCACTGCACTGGGAGCTCTGAGAAGAGAAACAGGAGACGATGGGATTCTGTGAGAGTGCAGTGCCATCAGCTCCTACCTGTTTCCATTCTGGCCTTGTGGTCTACAGGTTTCAGGTCTCACAGCCAACAGCTGAGCCAATGTGAATGTGTGAGTATTTAGATCCTTATTGGTTTTTTGCTCTGGAGTTCTTGATCCGATACACCAGTTCTGTTATATCCACTTCCTGAAAAGCCTGCCTTTGGGAGAAGATGTTGCTAATTTGATTGACAGATTCCAAAGCCTGGGTTCAAATGGTTATTGCATTGATTTCTTATACTTATTTTCCCTTTGTGTCAATCTGCATATGTGGAAACATTTTGAATCCACATATCTTACTACTGTTTGTAACTCAAGAATTTCACAAAGTCATTGAATGTCAAGCCTAAATGTCTTTGAAGTCATCTAGTCCAAATCCTACTTAGTAGATGAGGAACGTCGAGAGCAAAATGATTGCTAATGTTGGAACTGGGCTAGCATCCATGTTCTCTCACACACAATTTTATCTCTCCAGTATAACTTCCTCTTTTCTCTGTCAAATTTCTGCTCTGGAAAATTGATTGATTAAGCTACCACTGGGTGAACAAAATAGGCTCCTGGAATGAGGGAAGATGATTATGGATGAAATGGAAGAAATTATGGGGAAAGGAGTTACTACACTCTGTTCTGGACGCCATCCAGAAGTTAAGGTCTCAAAAATTAGGGTGACCAGCCACATCCTCTGATTGGGGTTTTGGGAGCCCCCTAGGAACTTTGGCACAATGAAAACTAACATGTTCCACTTATGATCACATATGTTTCAAATATGCAGCTTTGGGAAAAAAAAACCTTAAGTATTTTTTTTAAAAAAGAAAAACTCTCCTAAACCTAGTAGGATTGTAGAATGTGTTTCTTCTTATAAGATAGCTTTATTTTTCATAAAATCAAAACAACAGATTAATATACAGATTATGAGACATACAGAGAAAGTATCTGAGCTTGGAAGCTGATCTGGGACATTGGCTTTCTCTTAGAAAACAAAGCCTTGTATAAATGTATAGTTGTATATATTCTTTCCTCTAGCTGTGATGTTGGGCAGCATCTTACCAGTATAATATAAGTCACAATGGAAAAATACAGTTCCTTTTGATGCCCAGAAGAGGATTGATTGAATGCAGTCCTACAGATCTTTCATATTTTTCCTACACAGAGAGAAAGTATTTGAGAATTCTTGACCATTGACCACGTTAAGTTTTGAGTTTGGATCTTTCGATTTTGTACTTGCAGTTCTGAGACCAAGTGGACAGAGTGTTGTTCTAAACATGCTCTGAGGGCTTTGTTGGGTCTTCATATTAACACAGTGAAGCATATTGGTCAGCAACTGAGAAAACAAAATCTGGACAAAGGAGCGTTGAGATTTCTTTTTAACCTGCAAATAACTTGTCAGTAGTAGAATTTCTGATTCTAAATTTCAAGTCCTCCCGCCACAGATCATTTGAATTGTGGTTCAGGAAAGACCCGCACACCTGCCTTTTAATTCTGATTGATGACAAAATGTCATACTAAAATGTTGAGTAAAACACCCTCTTTCTCCCTTCCCTTTTTACCAGTCTTTGTGTGTGTGCATGTGTATATGTGTATGTGTGAGTGCATGCATGTGCATGTGTGTGTGTGTGTGTGTTTAGTGTAGTGTATATCCATGTTGTTATGGTTATGTGCATGTGTGCATGTGAGTGCTAGTGGATGATGGAGGTCCATATCCGGTCTGTTTCTCAATCCCTCTCCACATCAAATTTGAGGCACAGTCACTGATCTTAAAACTCATTGTTTAAGTAAGTCTGGCTAGCCAGTGAGCTTCTAGGATTCACTGGTCTCCATCCCACCATCACCCCGAGTGTGTGAGTGACAGGCACTGCTACCATGCTCTCCTTTTTTCATAGGCACCGGGGTTCCATATGCATGTCTTTATATTTGTACAATAGGGACTTCACCAAAGTGACTTATGTTTTGGTCCCCCCAATAAAGTTTTGTTTTTGTATCTGTGGAATAACATTTGCTGTAAGTATTGACTAACTACCTCAAAACTATGAATTATGTCTATAAAGTTTAAAGTGCTCCAATGGTTGGGGACAAATGCACTGGCCCTCAGCTGGGACTCTCTACTCAGGAACAGCAATGCTAAGTTACATCTGTTGAAAGTCTTCGCTGATGAGCTCCTGGGTTTGAGATCTTCAGATCTAAACGCCTCTTCACTTGTAACTGAGGTTGCCTGATCCATTGCTCTGGCACCCATCTCACCAGTGGAGGCAGGGATGAATCATTTCCTTCCCACCCACCTACACGAATGTCACAGATCAGTAAAAGTTCAATTTATACAATTTATAGAGATCTGGTTTATACCCCTGATTTATTGGTCACCAGTTCTTTACACAGGGCTTCTGGTGGCAGGGATGGAAGGCATCTTAACTTATTTCCCCTTACTGGCACAAGCTGTCTCCACTGTGTCTGAAATACCTTTTCTGTACTCGCCTTCTAATTGATGCCAAAGAAGTTTCTTTTTCATCCCTGACCCAGATGAGAGGATTCATTTTAAACCAAATTTGAACTGTTTCATCCTTTTCAACCCCACAAAAAGAAACTTTATTCCTTAAAAATGATACCTGAATCCTTGTTTGAAACAGGTGCTTGTTCCTCTAGTAGAAGTTGAAACAGATCATAAAGACAAAGTATCAACTGGAGTTTTACTAAGACACTTTGAATCCTGCTTCTTAAAACCAGCCTCCTCTTAAGTTTGGTTCTAGTTAAATCTTGCAAAGCTTATAAGGAAACAGTAGGAACTGCTAACAAAGAAACTAGAGCTGAATGTTGAATATGCAAAGAGACAAAGAGAAAATTCACCAAGAAATTAAAATGAAGACTGAAAAATCCCCTCTGAGTTCCATTACCAACCTTGCTGCCCATTTTGATTTCACACCAAGAGTGGCTTTAATAGATGGTATGGGACATTGTGACACATGATGAAAATGGTGCTACGTGTGCTAATGGACCCCAAATCACATTTAGAAAAATGAGCTTTACATCCACACCCAGTACTGGTTTATATGAAGATTCAACAGTTGGCTTTATCCGGCTAAAATATAGACAAACCATAGATTCTAACCTGGATATGAGATTGATTAATAAGATGATCTGGTCTTTGGGAAGACTCTTAAAAGCAATATACAAGTAGCCCCAGGCCACAGTGGATTTGACTTGCTCTTGATAATGCTGTGCAAAACTCTAGAGAGGAATTGAATAAAACAAATGTTTTTATTTTTATAATGCACTTTGACTCAATGCCAAGTCTTAGAGGATTTTGCTTGGAATCACATTCTGCTGTTTCCAAGTCAAATAGTTCCCTAGGCTGTTAGATTGGCAGAGCTTGTGAAATACTGCTCATCGGAGGCTATTTAATCTTAGGACTCTGAAAAGTTATAATCTATTATTGCTGCTAAATTTAAGCTCATGTGAGCATGCCACTGGGATATGAGCTTTGTCGTTCTCAGGGAGGAAAAGTTCCTTCTGCTCATGGCTTAGTGAACACACTCGGATAATACCAACCATCCCAAAGCCAAGTCTCCTGCTTTCTATGACTTTACTATTTGTTTCTTTAGTATCTACCATGGATTGAGGCTTAATATAAGGTTCTAGAGATACAGCTTCTTGCAGAGAACTCAAAACCTTGTGATGGAGAGAAATTCTGTAGTCAGTGATTAGGGTAAAGTGTGAGTCTTTTCATAAGAGTAGTTTGAATGGATGGTCCAGTGCTCTTTCATAGTCATTGTGTCTATGTCTTATGAGGCTATACTTGGGATGGGGCATACTAATTATCTCCTCCTGCTTCAGAAGCCATATTGCAACCAGTGTCTTAAGATGGCAGGCTTTACTTGCTCAATCCACTACTGCAGAGTCTCGGCTCAGTCACATAGTTCACTGGTGGGTGTCTCTTGGATTTATTTACTGTGGTTCCTCTAGACAGCCTGAGAGACCTTTATTCATGTGTCTGGAAGCCAGGTGGATTTCTCAAATGAGCATCTTGGCTTTTTTTTTTTTCCCACATGAACTTCATAGAAAATCTCCCCAGATCTTGAAAATGTTGACTGTGACTTTGAAAGAGAGTCAGAATGAAAATGCCGTGTTTGCCAGTTGTGCACCACTTTTTCTACATTGGTGAGAACAATTAATTGGCCAAATCCAGAGTTAAAATGAGAGAAAGAACTCTTACTTCCCGATAATTGGTGCTAAAATGTTGCAGCAACTTTGAGGAATCACAGGTGTGGGTAGTCAGGAAAAATGTCAATGGAAGCACTTTTGAGCTAGAGCACAAAAGATTTGTATGAGTTTGTGTTTGCGTATTATGATGTATAGTGTGTGTGTGTGTGTGTACGTACATTCAAGGGTATGAGATATTCCAAGGAGAGTTCAAGGAACATTCCAAATTTAGTATCTAGGATGGCCAAAGTATAGCACAATAGCCGTGATGATAGTCATGGATGCCTATGTGATGTACCATGTCTGCTCTGTGAGAACATGGTAGAGAGTGAACTGTAGGATAAAGGAGTCTAGCCAACTAGGCAAATGTTATGAAGGACTCTATGCCAAAAACCCAGGGATTTGGAATTTGTCCTCTAGGCCTTGGGCAACCAGAAATCATTTTCATGTGTAACTTCAGACCTACCTGGGGGAAGTTCTGGAAAACATTTGTCAAACACATCAAGTCAGATTAGTGACAGATTTGCCATTCTTACATACATGGAGGTGTGCACCATGCGTCTCCAGCCAGCCTCTACACAGTCTGCATCACTGACCAACCAGTAATTCACTCCAAGACTTGTAATTACTGGTGGCATCCAGAGGGGATCGGGCAGCAATCCAAGCAGGGTGAGGCTGGGAGATCTTGTAAAGCACACAGAGCTATTCTGGTATGCTTCGGGTTTTCAGGTTTACCTGGAAGTGAGAAATGGCTGGGAAGGTAAGAAATACACTCAAGGAATACCTCCATTGTAAATGCCAGGAAAATTATTTATGGCAGAGGGGAAAAGTAAGATTCAATAGATATGTAACTGAGAATCTTCAAAGTTCAAAATGAGTTCTAAGATCTTCCGAGAACCAGAAGAAACCTCAAGAGTCTTGATGTCTCACCCGCTTGCAGACACTCACCTCCTTAAACTTAATGAAGGAGATTATTTCATTCGATCAGCTAAAAGATATTTATATGTGAAATATTAAAATTGGACCATTTATGTATTTTACTGCATGAACTTCTTAAAGCATAATTATTTACATATGCAATAAATTCAGAATGCTGTATAATGCCTAGGCATGGTGGCACAGGCCTTTGGCCTAGCATTTAGGTGGGAGAGAGGGACAGATCACTGTGAGTTTGAGGGTATCCTGGTTTACTTAGTGAGCTCTAGGTCAGCCAGGGTACAGAGAACTTTAGGATGAAGCATGAAAACATTATAATCTTGTAGCTCTAAAGGCTTTTTATGGATAAAAGCTAAAAATATGACGTATTTCAATACACTGAAAATTAAGAATTAGCATGTAAGAGAAATCACGAAGAAGTCATGTCTTAACTAGAAAATGGAAAAAGCATACCTGGCCCTTCTTATACTGATAGTAGTAACTTAGTGCTTTTCAATATGTAATAAAAGAAAATAATTATATAAATTCACAGATCACTGAGAATATAGTAAACAGCTTTTCAATAAAATAAGAGTGATAAATTCTGCTTTGAGAAAACAAAGGAGAATTTACTTAAGTTATTTTATTTATTTACCAAATTCATAACAGTGAATTAAAATTTGTGCTCCCAGACAGAAAAGCTTAAAAATGTGGAAGAGAGAGCCTACTGTGCCCTTAGTGAAAGCAAAACTTGAATGTAAAGAAATAAAAGGCAAAAATTTTTGTATGAAATCATTACATACACACACACACACACACACACACACACACACACACACACATATATATACACACATTGTTTTTTGGGAGGAGTGGAAGACTGTTATAAAACCTTCTGAAATAGTTAAGATTTCCTTCTGCACTTTGTTTCTTATTAGAAATAATGCTGACATGAAATTTTTCTATTAAAACCATCTCAGGAATTTCCCTTTAACTCCATATCCCTACCTGTTCTCTCCTTGCTTTCCTTGGCTTTAAATGGGGAGCCAACTCTGACCAGAGGCAATCCATAAGCTTCCTCCATCCAATGACCTCACAGCTTCTAGAGCGTGCTTGGAGAGGACCAGCTATCCCTTTCTAGTTGGTGCTTGCATGGACACACAACCTTAACTTTAGGGCATACCCTAGACCTTGTCTCTGGCCTTACTTAGCAGCCACTTCTCTATACATAAACAATGATTTTTTTTTTTAAATGCTTTAGTTGGCTTTGTGGGAGCCTAGGCAGTTTGGATGCTCACCTTACTAGACCTGGATGGAGGTGGGTGGTCTTTGGACTTCCCACAGGGCAGGGAACCCTGATTGCTCTTTGGGCTGACGAGGGAGGGGGATTTGATTGGGGGAGGGGGAGGGAAAGGGGAGGCGGTGGGGAAGAAACAGAAATCTTTAATAAATAAATAAATAAATAAATAAATAAATAATTTTATGCTTTCTGTTATCTGAGCACTCTGCAGGTGAATTATAAACTAGAAATCAATGAATGACATTTTCACATTAGTGTTTCAAGATATTAAGAAATGAGTTTCCTTATAGTTCTTCAATTCGAACCCTCTGAAGTTAAATTACTTCGTCTTAATTTTACTTAGTTGGATAAACTATGGTAGATAGCTATTAGTAGCACAAAAGAAAGAAAAAACACTACCTTATGGAGAAATTATGTTACTTCTTAAGGAGTTTAGTCAGGCTAAATTGTCTACATTTGCTGATAATCGTAATAGCAGGAGCATCAGGGTGCCCTCGTGATGGAGAAGTGAAAGAGTGTGCTGCTGACCCTTCTGGGAGGCTGTGTGCTACCATGTATAGGGAGCACAGCTCCTTGGTTCATTTATCATGAATGAACTTTATATCTGAAACTTTTCACTTGAGTAGAATCCAGGAAAGCACTTCAGTGTTTGAAACCCCACAGCAGTGGGGAGATATGTAAGTTGTTGATTGGGTACCATAAGCTGGGGGCAACCGATGGGCAGTCTGGTGGGAGGAGGAGCTGCCCAATAGTTGTTCATGAAGAACTCAGGATACTTTTTTTTTTAAAATATTTATTTATTTATTATGTATACAATATTCGGTTTGTGTGTATGTCTGCAGGCCAGAAGAGGGCACCAGACCTCATTACAGATGGTTGTGAGCCACCATGTGGTTGCCGGGAATTGAACTCAGGACCTTTGGAAGAGCAGGCAGTACTCTTAACCACTGAGCCATCTCTCCAGCCCTCAGGATACTTTTAAAGCTATGAGCACACCAGTGTTCCAAGAATGAAAAAGGGTGTTTTCATCTTGTCAGATATTCAGAGTCTACTAGTGATCTACTCAACTCCAAAAATAAAGCAAGAGTCAAAATAGCTGAGGCAGCTTCCGGTGGCTCCCCCAAGCACACGGAAACACTGGCCATGCATTCTGATGAATGGCTCTTTCTCTCTTCAGCTGGTTCCGTTTTCATGCAGTTTCAGTACATCGTGAGCACTCGTGGTTTGCATAGAAATGGCCAGCTTCCAGTTGCTGGATTAAAGAGTGTCGTGAGACTGATATTGACAAAGTGAGAACTGAAAAAATTCATGCTGCAGAGTGCTTGATTATGCTCTATTCAATTCACCTTTCTGTAGCAGAAAATGTAGAAGACCTCCCTGAGAAGTTTCCATCATGAGTTTTCCTTCAATGAGAGCATCCACAACTACATGAAAGAAATTAGAGTCTCTGAAGAAATCAGTGTTTTTCATATTGAGATCAGTTTTTAACCTTATTTTGTCTTAGTACCACTAATGGACTTTCTCTAGTGAACCCTTTTTCTGTCTGCTTGATTGGTGGCTACACATGTGACAATGTTATTTAAGTTTTCTTTTCCTCCATTCTTTGCTCACTCATATCAATAGCCTCAGATGCTGAAACAGTGATACCCTATAAATGCTTAGTATTAATATTGATCTTGAGAGCAGCCAATGGGAGTATTGCCACTCTGCTGTTCAGATGTACAGTTTCCAGGGTTTCTTAAAGATGCCCCAACAAGGTGGAAGGACCAAATCACTTAATGTTGTGGCTTGCACAGAATTTATAGACCTTCATCTGAGTGTGACTTACAGGTACAACATGCACTGTGCACTCTTAGACAAGATATTTAAACTTCTTCTCCAGGTTCCCTATCTGCAAAGTGAGTTTAATAATGACATGTAAATCAGATTTTGTGAGAATTAGATAATATATATGAGGTAATTGATATATGGTACTAATTAAACGCTATTTATTATATTCCCTATTGCAGTTTTCTTTCAATTTTTGTCATAGACACCATGACCAAAGCAGCTGGGAAAGGAAAAGGTTTATTTATCTTCTACTTCTATGTCACAGTCTGTCACTGAGGGAGGTCCGGAAAGGAGCTATAGTAGAGGCCGTGGAGGACTGCTGCTCGCTGGCTTGTTCCCCAGTGCTACCTCGTTTATTATACAACTCTGACATACCTGCCCAGCGGTGGCACTACCCACAATGGGATGAGTGCACCCACATCAATCATTAATCTGAAAATGCCCCACAAATCCGACTACAGATCAACCTAATGGAGGCGTTTTCTCTTGGAGGTGCCCTCTTCCCAAGATGACCCTAGCTTGTGACAAGTTGACAAAAACCAACTGCTAAATTACCATTTTACTACTCACTAACTCTAAGAAACAATGGCTCTGTTATTCTAAGGTTGACACTGTGTTTTCTTACCATGTTGTGTTACTAACCCCCCACAGTAGACATTGCTACACAGGAGGAGCGGAGGTAGTGTTTGTTGTCTTTCTCCAATCATTTTTTATTTACAAACACTTCTGAACTCCTTGGAGTTTATTTATTTATTTGTGTGTTTAGTTATTTGCTCATTTGATTTTTCAAGACAGGGTTTCTCTGTGTAGCCCTGGCTGTTGTGGAATTTGCTCTGTAGAACAGGCTGGCCTCAAATTCCCAGAGATTCATTCGCCTGCCTCTACGTCCTGACTGCTGGGATTAAAGATGTCTGCCACCACTGCAAATGGCGAGAAGGTAAATTATAAGAATGAGATATTTTAATTATCTGTGGTACCAACAATAGCACCAACAGTCAAATTAGGTAACAGAGTTCCCAGTACAGTTTAACAACCTTCAGAAGGCAGTATTTCTAGACATTTCTCACGTCACCAGGAAAGTTTGTTTTTTCTTTTTTTTTTAGTAGAGTATGATAATGTACTTAGTTGTGAGCCTCTTATTTTCAAACAATTTGCATTGCATTCATCTATGTTAGAAAAATGGAAATAAAAAAAATTGAGTCAGCTAAAACTGATTGTCCCCTTTCTCTAGCTTATGGGATTCCACTCCACACAAACAAGCACAGTGCCAGCTGGTAATTCAGCTGGAAACATCTGCAGGACCCTAAATCTTTTCTTGCAAATTTCCCGTTAAATTAAGTCATCTCCTGATGATTTCACTCATTGAAGAAAAGTAGGCTAGAAAGAAAGACAGGCAGTCATGACCCCAGATAGAATAAAGCAGAGAAACGTGATGACAGAATGGCTATTGGGGAATGTGGGACAAAAATTCTGCTGCAAATTTCAGGTGATTCAGAGCTACAAAGGCATAACGGAATCAAATCAGAGACTTTTTGTCTCCATTCTGTGCCTTGTTTATTAATTAAATTTGAACTTAGAAAATTTCATGCATGTGTATGATGGATTCTGATTACTCTCAGCCCCTAACCCTTTCTTATCTCCTTTCTATCCCTGTCTACATAGTCCCCATAAAAATCATTTTCCTACAATTTTGTCCTTGAGTTCTTTGACCCAGCAAGTTTAGGCGGGGCTATCTGTGTCACCATGGGTGTGAGACTATCCCGTAGAGCATGGTGGGTTAACTAGTGTGTACTTATCTGAAGACAATGATAGTGCTTCACCCAGAATCCGTCATTAATTAATAATTCAGGAAAGAGGTGTAGGGCCCTAAGAAGCCCTCCTCTGTTCATCCATGACTGCTTATTGATGGGTCCATATCATGCACAGGAGATAGAATTTGTTGCCCTTCTCCCTATCTTCCAGCTTTTACAACACTCTTTCCACCCCACCCCACCCTAACCCCCAAACCCGCCATGTGGTAGTTTGAATAAGAATGGCCCCATAGGCTCACATATTCAGATGATGAGTCACGAGGGAGTGGCACTGTTTGAAAGGAAGAGAAGGTGTGGTCTTATTGGAGAAAGTGTGTCCCTGGGGGTGAACTTTGAGGTTTTCAGACCCCCAAATCAGGCCCAGTGTCTCTTCTCTCTCTGTCTACTGCTGTCTGTGCATCCAGATAATCTCCCAACTACTTTCAAGCACCATGTCTGCCTCTGTGCCACCCTGCTCATCACCATGACAATGGACTAAATTTCTGAAACTGTAATCAAGACCCAATTAAATGTGTTTTTAAAAATAAGAGTTGCCTTAGTCATGTTGTCTCCTTCGCAGCAATAGAACACTTCTAAGACACCCCCTTTTCCATGACATCCCCTGAACCTTAGAAGTGATGGCATAAATGCCCCTACCTCCCTCTCACACTCAAAGCCTGCAATCCCAGGACCACCTCAGGTAGAGCCCAATTCTATCCTGCCCTAGCATCTCATCCCCACCATCTGAGGTCCTGCACTGAGTACCTGCTCCCTTCATGTGGCAGAGGATGCAGTCTACCAACCCTTTAACACATCCAGTCTGTGCTAACTATCACGAAGGATCAACTGTTCAGCAGACACATTTGAACTGGAATCACTTCAGCTACCCCATTCATAAATTAGCATCCAATGACTGCAAGAGTAAGATGCAAGAATCTTCTGGGTGCTCCAAGAGCAGCTAAGCCAGAGTAAAAACAAATACAGGTCTGAATGCTAACTGAACACAGAGGAGTGGGGACACATATACTAAAACACAGAAACAACAACCTGACTCTAGATACCTAGATCCAATCATAATCACACATGAACTAGAAATACAGAGATAATTAGTCCCCTCCCCAAATCACCAATTCCATAGAAATGGTTCACAATGAGAACAATTATAGAAAACCTAAGACACAAAGTTCAAAAGAACAGTCCCAAACTTCTTAAAGAATTCAGGATATGAGTGATACCAGGATGAACTTTTAAAAGATAAGAATGAAGTCTTAATTGAAATCCAAGAAAACAAAACGACCTAATTGAAATGAATTGGGCAATCAGCATGTGAAAATAAAATCAACAAACAACTATAAATACTGAAGAAAGCCCTAAGTGAAATGAGAAAGGAAAATTCAGTAAAGTCTAATTAAAAGCTTGATGGAAATCCTTGACAACAGAATGAATTGTGAGGAACACAGGCTATCAGGGCTTGACGACAAGGCAAGAGTATTGGGATATAATTTTAAAATATTTTATTCACACAGTGAATACTGATAATATTCATTTTCTACTCTTCTCCTTAACTTCTCTGAGATCTTCCCCTACCTGCACCCTCTCAACTTCATGCACTATCAGGTCCAATCCTACTTCACCCCCAACTTCATATCCTTTTTTTTTTTTTATTAATAACCCATCAACTCTGATTTGCTCTGCCCATGTACTCCTGGGTTTAAGGCCATCATCTGGAGAAAATCATATATTAAAAAAGCAGAACTAGAAATTGGGATGCACACCTTTAACTACAGCACTCAGGAAGATGACATTATGTGAGTTCAAGGCCAGTTTGGACTACATAGAGGGCTACAGACTAACCAGGCCTAAATGTTGACGTCATGTATAAAACAAACAACAGCAACAAATCAAACACAAACCCCAAATAAAGTGAAACCCAAGCAAACAAACTCAAACAAACACAGACCCAGATACAAATGAAATAAGCAGAATCCTTGAGATATCATGAAAAGACCAAATCAATGAATTATGAATGTAGGAAAACGAAAGCAATTCCATGCCAAAGGCATAAAAATATTTTCAACAATAATAATAATAATAATAATAATAATAATAATAATAATAATAATAATAATAAAACAAGAAAATTCCCAAACTTAGGAATAAAGATACACAGCTGGGTACAAGAGACATACAGAAAACCAAATGAACAGGACAAGAAAATAAACTCCATGACATATTGTTGTGAGAGGCTACTTGTTTGTTCCCAGTTACCCAGATTCAAAATAACCACACAAAGACTGTATTAATTAAATCACTGCTTGGCCAATCACTATAGCATATTCCTAGCAAGCTTTTACATCTTAATTTAACTCGTTTCTATGAATCTGTGGACCGCCACATGGCTGTGGCTTACTGGCAAGATTTCAGCTCATCTGTTCCCTCAGCAGATAGATGGTGTATTCCTGACTCTGGCTTCTTTCTCCCAGCATTCACTTTAGTTTTCCCTGCCTAGCTCTGTTCTGCCATGTTATTGGTTCAAGGCAGTTTCTTTATTAATCAGTGGTAATCAGAGCAATACAGAGGTGAATCCCACATCACCTCCCCTTTTCTGTCTAAATGAAAAGAAAGGTTTTAACTTTAACACAGAAAAATTACATGTAACAAAACAGAATTACAGTTAAAATATTTATGTCTACTTTATCTTTTATCATAACTAAGGAAAGCTATAATTATAACTATCTATTCTTCAACTTTATAAAAGACTACAGAAGGATGTAATATTACCTAACCAAACAGGAATTGCACTGTAAGCAACTTACAAAACTCTATAATTGATAGAGACATCTCCCTGCTTGGACAGTCACCCAAAGCTCTTCTGTAATATTGGAACATCCATCTTCAGCCTACAGGCCCATAGTATTTGGCAGATTTTCCACAAAGTAGGGAATTTCAAAGACAGTCCCACCTATATTGGCAGCTTGTCAGTCACTTTCCTCTGTGTCCTGACGAATGTCTGGCAGTTTTTTCTGTGAAACAGGAATTTTGAAGGATTCTCCTGCCTTTTTTTTTTTTGGCAAAGTTTATCAGTCTTTCTGTGTGTCCTGCATGTCCAATCTGCAAAGCTCATTGTCATCAGAGTCAAAGGCAAGAACAGTTTCTTAGCCCAGTAACTAACCTTGTCACAATGAAAACAAACCCCATAAAGAATTTCTTCAAAGTCTGTCATCTTCTCAGAAGTAAATTGCATCCAAGAGCAGATGTGTCTCATCAAGAAAATCTTTAAATTAACAAAACATTTTAAATGCTATATTCTATAGGACTTGAAGTATTTGAAGACCATCTATATAAAATATAAATATTTAACCTAGAAAACATACCTAACATATCTACAAATTTGATTGTTATAAATGACAAGCTATTGACCTATGTTTCTTCATTGTTCTGTATAGTTTATAATAATAGTTTTAAAAAACTAAAACTTTATTTTATATTTTAAAATGATCTGCATAGGTACAATACCTTAATCAATAGGAAAAAACATATATAATATGTGGTAACATAAACACCCTTAAATTTGTATCAATCTACAAAAACACTTTAGACAAGAGTAGAAACATATATACAGAGCAACAAAGATAACTTTAAACAAAAGTAGAAATGTATACAATTTGTTGTAACAAAAATGACCTTAAATTGTATCAATTCCAACAAATAGAAACTATTTGAGATCAATAGTTGTCTCTTAGTTTATAATAAATTTAATAATCTACCTTATTACTTAAAGTAGATTTAACAATCTATCATTTCATTCTATATTATTACTGTATCTCCTTCTCTTTCTTTTCTTTTTTCCTCCTTTTTAATGAAGAGATCCCTGGATGTAATATCATTTGTATAATTTCCTCCCCTGCCAATACCAACATCAATTAATAAACAGCCCCACAAATGATGGCAAATATCCATTACCAACCAAATGACCAAAATCCATTCTCCCCAGCTCTTAGGACTGTGGGCATCATCCCCCAAATTAATTTCTCTTTCCTCAAGGTGATGATACCCTGCCGAAACTGACGTATTGGCCAATGGCACTGCTGTGATCCAAGTAGAATCATTGTGGTGCCCCACCATCCTTTTGGAGACTTCAGAGATCAACGTTAGGAAATTTTATTATTCATTGTAGAAAATTATTAATTATTAATATCAAAATGGAAAGTTTTAATTTTAAGACAGTAAAATAAATTTGAGAAAAAAGAAATTTGTGACAGCAGTAGTCCCTAGATTTTTCTTTTCTTCTGTCCCATTCCATATTCTTTTGATATGACACAGAGACTGAATTTTCTTTTAACAACATGCTTGGGTTTAGAGAAGGAGAGAGCCACACTCCAACTCCAAAGTCAGCTTTGGTTTATAATTGAGTTGGAACAACAAATATTTCAAAAGGTAAAGAAATTTTACCCTGTAGAAATAATTATACCATCATGCTAGATTGTTTCTTGGTAATTTTTTCTGGATAGTTTCCCTTCTTCTTTTGATGTCTATCTGCCCAAAGGTCCTTGATGTCTTCAAGATGGATATTTTCATTCTATAATAACAAAAACGAAACATTACCCCAATCCTAATTTGCTAAGTTTTTTTAATATGTTAAATCACCACCTCAGTTGATAAACTATTACTTCTCCTGATCAAGAGGTTTCTCCTGTTCAAAATTAAATCCTTATTAATTTTGATAGTATCCATAACAAATACAGGGGTATTATGTTTACTTGTGGTTGTTTCTCTGTGTCCCACTGAAGGGGCATAAACGACCGGCAAATAGGATTAATCAGGCTACCTTCAATATCAGCTTTATTAAGGGGAAGAAGGGGAGCGCTTACAAAACCAGGGTTCCAGTGACGAGCAAGAAATAAAAAGGGAACGCAGGGTACACACCCACCAGATTTATAGGTAAACATACGCCTCAGGGCTACCAGCCCCAAAAGGAAGGTGATTGGTTGGGGCTTCCCCTACACCCCACATAGTTTTCTGCAACTACTTCCTTTAGGATTGACAGCTTGGGTTCAGTTATAGGCCACTGTTCCAACCATTCATCCTAATTCAATAGCCATGTCAATGGAATGGGGGTATGAGGTTCAATTGTGTTGGATTGCTGGGGGAGAGTGGCCCTTAGAATTAGGGGTGTGACTCATGTATAGAATCATGACTTGCCAAACTTGTCTTTTCATGGCCCTGAAAGTTGTCAAAGAAAACTCTATTTTCATTAGTAAGGACAGCACCCATATCGTCCATGATGTCTTTGCCTCAGAGGTTTCTAAAAACCATAGAAACGAAAGGGTCAATGGCTCCCTTGTTTACATGAAAGTCTTTCCAATGGACCAGATGGGTGGTGAATTTTGAATCTTGTTGGCCTCCTACTCCACTGATGGGAGGGCCAGGTCTAAATAGCCAATGGGAGAAGGAGAATACCTCTATTTCTGTTAATATGGTGATAGCCACACCCATGTCTAACAAGCCTCCTTCAAGATAGACAGTCAGCATTGTTGAACATGGAAAAACAGGGAGTGTCCAGTATATTTTTGGATTATCAGAGCCTCTCCATACTGACAGGGCTAAGGAGTACCCTGCCTGGAGTTAAAATAGGCAGATGTTTTGGCAGGCAGTGGTTTGCAATCCTTTGCTCAATGAAATCCCTTATTGCATCTGGAGCATCAGGTCCTAGGTTTTGCACGGGTGTAGTCACACCACAGATGGCCTGGTTTGGAACATCCCTAGTAAGATCTATCTACTTGGGGGCCCTTGGGTGTATTGTCGGCATGCTGCCTGTCTGTAAGGAGGGCATCCAGGGCAGTGGTGAGGGCAGTGATGGGACCATTACTGGGGTCAAGATCTCTTGTGGTCAGTACCCATTTGTGAATGTCCTCATTGCAGACGGCTGGAACTGCATTGTGGGTGGGAGCATTAAGCCCTTCCCAAACCAATTCTTTGGTTAACATTTCCATAGTGAGGTCTCGGTCTGCTCTCTGCTCTCTGGCCTCATTGACACGTGTGAGAAAATCAGTAAAAAAAATGTCCTGGCAGTTAGATAAGATTGTTGTTGTAAGCTGGAGGTTCTCACAGGGTGCATGCCTTAAGAGCCTTGAAGGCCAGGTCAGACTGGATGGCCAGCCTGTGGGATGAACAGTTACCCTAACCAGTGAGCATGTCCAGGGTCACTGGGACATTGATTAAGAGGTTCCTTTGTGCTTGAGTTTCTGCTTGATCTCCAAAAGCTGACTTCCAGCTAAGAAAAGTGGCTGAGTCTAGCACAGCTTTAAGGGAAACTTCAGCTATGGAAGTGGGAATCCCAAGATTGGTCAACAGCATTTTGTCCTAGGTTTACTGGGAAGACTTCTGGGGGCATTTGAAGCCTGAGATGGGGGTCACGGGACAGTGGCAGCTGGAGGATCATAGCACAGCACAAGGGAATTTCTGCCTTCAGGGGCTGGTGGACATAGGGACACTTCATTTCAAGGACATTGCGGCAGAGGTGTAGCCTTTCATGGTGGGAATGGAGCTTCCTGGGAAACAGCATGTGCAGTCCTGACTTTGGCCCCACTCTCTGCAGCAGGCCCCTTAGGGCCTGAACTGTCTCCCCAGCCCCATCAGACAGAGAGAGATAAGACATGGAAGGGGTGGAGGTGAAGGAGGAGTCATCCATTTTGTAGAGGGAGACTATTGTCAACAGGGCTGTGAAATTGTGTAAAAGAAAGAGTGCCTTCCTAACCAGACAGGCAGACAAACCTGACAGACGAGACAAAAGAAGGAAAGAATAGGTGTCCCGGTGCTTACTTTACTTGCTGAAGGGATAGAGAGGCCTAATCACAGAAAATAGACCGTATTGGGGACACCTTCCAGTATTGTGAGTGAGGAGAGGCGAAACACAAAAATGTCAGTGGCAATGAGAAAAACAACCCTGACCAGGCTAGATCACAATCGATGCTTGAAGTCCTTATTTGGGCGCCAGACATAGCAGGGCTCTAGCATCTTCCTTGGGGGAGGGAGTGAGAAGATGCCACATCAACAAAGACAGATGCCGGAAGTGCACTGAAAGGGATAGAGCAGACATTTATTTAACAATGGGGGAAAGCTTATATAGCCTCCCAGCACCCAGGCATTCCAATCCATTGACTTTGCTTGGTGGCTCCTCATTGTCCAGGCACAAGCAGGACGTCTGACAGCACCTGTTGCTAGGCCCTAACACACCTTAAAATAATATTCTATAACACCAAGTCACATAGCAAAGCATAGATAGGAGATGTGGTTCATTGAAAATGAAAGTTAGCTAGTAATAAGCCTGAGCCAATTGGCCGAGCATTAATAATTAATATAAGCCTCAATGTGTTTAGTAGGGAACTGCTGGCAGGACAGAAACTTCTGCCATCATTCCAGTTTTCAGTAAAATTTCCCAGTACCACAAATCATTGATAATAAAATAATAGATTAGTGACAGAAAGAAAAAATATATAGTTTTCATCTGGTAATTAGTGCAAACATGCCAGAATATCAAACTGCTATCAGATGCAATACTTGCCATATGCTCTGCTTTTCTTCCTGTTACTACGATAAACACTCTAACAAAATGAAACTTAGGGATGAAAGGCTCACACTCCATCACTGTATGGAGTCAGGGTAAGAATTCAAGCAGGAACTTGAAGCAGAAACCATGGGTAAATGCTGCTTGCTGGCTTGCGTTTTGACTCAAGTTTGCATTTCATGCTTAACTAACCTTGTTGTACAGCTAAGGACCACCTGCTTAGGGATGGCGCCACCCACAGTAGACTTGGACTTCCTGCATCAATTAATAATCAAGACAATACTCCGCAGACATACCCAGTGACCAATTTGATCTAGTCAGTTTCTCAATCAAGGCACCAGAGTTTCTGAGAGAAAGGAAGTGTTATATTGTTTCTGCCAGCATTGTTGTTGCTCTTGCTCTCTTATGGAAAACCACCTTCAAATCCCACATGCTAGGCCAAGTGGGCACGAGCACATTGGAGCTAATGGTTTACAGTCATAATCTGGAATTGGGTATTTGTTTGGATTACAAAGCTCTCTATTTGGTGTTATAATTTTAAATAAAATATTCAGACAAATTCCCTTCTATTCTTTCCCCGTAAAGAATTCAAATCCTAGAAGAATGTGGAGCAAATTCCTTCCCAGGCTAATGAAAAACAGTTTTCTACAAATTGTGAATGTTCGTGTGGGAACTCGGGAGGCTGTGTCCAGATGGATGTGAGTATATGGTCGTGGAAAGAATTAGAGTCTATTGCCAACACCATCTAATTGATCTGGGCACCAGGATCCCTAAGGCTTTAACGTTGCCTTTTTTAAAATTTGCATTACCATTAAAGTCTTTTTCTTGTTACTGAGTTCAGGGTTTCTGCATCTACCAGTTTCCCAGGGGTTGACACTGACCTTGGCAATCTGTGGAAGTGTCTGTTAGGAAAGCTTTTACTGTCTTGTGTTGTTTTGCCCAAAGCCATCTTCCTGGAGTCTGCAATACATTAGTAATAATAAAATGGATGTGGCCGCAAATATTCTTAGTTGATTGGTCAGGGGTTCAGCAAATAGCACAAATCCATTTAATGCTAATATAAAAGGAGGGCAGAGGTTTCCTAGCTGCCACACAGTGACCATTGAAGTGTGCAGAACGCTGAGACACACCTCTCTATGACTCAAATGCTACAGTGTCTTCTTCCAAGGGAAGACAAGACTTGCAGGTGCAAAAGGAGTGATTTCACCAGAGGCTTCATAACAGCTGGAGGAAACAGCCTGGATTGCAAATGAGAAGAAGCTTTACAAAAAGAAAAAAATAATGACGACAGGAAAGCAAATCGGATGAAGAAAAATCATCCCCGACTTAATGAAATAATCTCCAAGTTTGCGGGTAAAAAGCTACACGTTGGTGTGCATCATCAGTTCCTCCTATTGGGCCGCTATAGTTCCATGAGTATTTACAACAAAAGCTGCACTCCACCATTGTTGAATTACCAATCAATTTTAGGTGGAAAGTTTCCTGCCTTCCTTCTCCCCGTGGCTCCAGGTTCAGACAGTAGAAATGATTTCTTTGTTCCATTTCAGGCAGGAACATAAGTGATGGGAGACGGAGGATGACCAGTCTCAGGTAGAGAAGCCAGTAAATGAATGACAGAGGTTAGGAAATCGGAGTTGGAAAGGAAAAAATGTGGTTTTTTGATAGTTACTGTATATTAAAATTTAAGGGAAATATGTAAATTGTATTTTAGGGATACCTGAATCTAGATACTTGCTGGATAAAATGGGCTCTGCTGTAAACTTAAACCAGCCACTAACTCTTGCCTGTTTTCACCCACATAAGAGTTTAGCCTGGCCTGTAAGCAAAATATGAGCTTCCTAGACCAACCTTCCTGTTGAACTTTCAGGGATTATTTTTCCGAGTTCAAAATTCGGCCAGTGTGCGCTCTCTAGGAGTAGCACAAACATTTACCTATGCTCTACTTTCTCTTCACTTTAATCTCTTTTCATCAGAATAGATTTGAACACTGTTGCTTTCTGAACAGAGCAAGTGATGCTGGGTTATCTTTCTTGGGGCTGTTCTCAGCTGGTCTCACTCCCCACTTGACTATCAGTTGCCGATGTGACTGTCTCATGAGATCACATTTGCCTTGGATTACTCTCGGAGTGGAGGAGCTGCTATGAGAAGTTACTCCCAAACATACTGCATGACAAGGAGATAAAATGCATGTAGGCAAAGATGGCCCTAGGAAGCTATGAACAGTAAGGCTAAGTTGAATATGAAGGAAAGTCATGAGTATTTAAAAACTGGTGACAAATATTTGGCTCATTTTGGACTGAGAGACCTTATGCATTATCTACTTATCTATTTATGCATTATTTATCTCTGTTAAATTCAAGTGTTCATTGTAGATGCTACATTTTAAAATTATATATCTGACAGTAAATACTATTGTAGTCAACACATTAAATGTATTCCCCATTTACGTAAGCTATTGGGTATCATATTCCTACTTTTAAAAAAAATCTCTACAGGTCAGTTCTAAATCATCATTTTCAATTAAGAGTCTAAGATCTGACTCATGATTTAAGCATTCTGAATGAGATGGTGAAAAAAATTATTGTTTAAACTGTTTGTGCTTTTAGAAATAAATGAAAAAAGTATGGACAGGAAAAAATGGGTGAAATAAAGAAAAAATAAAAATGGAGAAAGAAAAAGGAAGATATAAAGAGAGGGATGACTGAAGGAGGAAAGGAGAGAAGGAAGGAAGGACCATTATAGCTACTTATTTAATCAATTTACCATTAGAAATAGTTCAGAAATAATTACCATGTGGATGCTTGAACTCATTTTCTAAATCACTTTAACATATAAAATTTCAAGTTATCAGACTACTGTAAGTATGGTAGAGAAAAGAGTACGTAAAGAAAAGGCAACGTCACTAGATATAATAGAATAAACTAATCAACAGTTTATCTGAACATTTTGGGGGCTGAAGAGGAAAACAGAATGAAGAAGGGTGTTAGATGCAGGTCATCCACTGTATCAATCAAGATCCAAAGAAGGCAAGGAGTCAGCAGAGGTTTGGGGGATAGGGTACATCCTAATATGTTCAAGGATACAGAAAACCCCAGGCCAGTTAGGACACAGGAAATAGGGGGTAAGTGGGAATACACAGGCTTAGTGACTGGAACATACCGTCACTCTGCATATGGGACATTGTAAGAACTTTTTAAAGTAATTTAAAAAATTGTCCATTCTTTAAAGCATGGTGAAATTTAGAAGTAAGCACAATCTTGGACTCTGTCTGTCCTTGGGTTCCTCTTTGATATCCTCAGTGTCCTTACTGGTTATGGATCTGTTGAAGTTTTTATTTTCCTGTGAGTTAACATTGGTATGTCATATATGCCTAGAAATTTTTCTGTTTCTCTTTGATTTTCCAGCTTATTGGAATGTACATTTCCAAAGGATGCTCTAATGGTCCTCTAAATTTCTCTTTGGTCAGTTTTTTTTTCTATTGAAAAATGTATTTTTTATTTTTTTTCAGTAAATTTTCTTTCTTTCCTTCTTTCCTCCAGACTAGCCTCCTATAAAGCTGAGTTCTGGGTCTATAGAGTATGTTCTTCTGACTGATGTGGGCTCTACCTGTGCCTATGGAGTCTGCTGGAGTGGAAGGGCAGAGTTGGCCAAAGAAATGATTATGGTTGGTGGCATTAGGCTTCAGAGTAGGTCCTGATGGAATAGCATCCAGTGGAGGCAGGTGGTCCAGCTAGCAGACAGGTCACTCACCTGCTAGCAAGCTGTTTATTGGGTACTACCTATGTATTTTTATCTTAATTATATGTATGAATATGTATCTTTGTGGAGGGTATGTGCCTAGAAATGTATTTCCCAGCAGAGAGAAGAAGACAGGTTGTATTTCTAGGAGTTGAAGTTATAGGTGGTTATGAGCCTTCCATGTGGGTGCTGGGACCAAACTTGCATCTTCTGTAAAAGCAATAGAGAAATGCTTCTGTAAATAATCTTAACCACTGAGCCATCTCCTCAGATGCTCCAGTGCCGCTCATTCTTTACTGTGACCCCATGGATATTGTTATCTTCCTCTTCCATACATAGGATTCTTTCAATGGCTTCGGAAGTGCTGACTCAACAGTCATGAATTCCTTTGGTTTGTGTTTGCCATGGATAGTTTTTTGTTCACTCCCAATTACAAAAGAGAGTTTCTTTATATATATATCAGCCTGGGATAGCAGACATTGTCTTCAAGAGCTTGAAATATATTTTTCCATGACATCCTGGCATTTGGAATTTCTCGTGAGACATGAGGGGCCATTCTGAAGGGTTTGGCCTTCTCTGTGACTTGATGCTTTTCGCTTGGAGTATGGTTTCTTTGTTTTCTTCTCTTAATGTTTTAATTACACTATGACATGGGAATTTCTTTTTTGGTTCTGTTTGTCTGGTATTCTAATTGCCTTCTGAATTTAGGTGGCAATTTCTTTCTCTAGATCTGGAAATTTTTCTACCATGAATTCATTGAATATATGGTTTATATTACCCTACCATGAATTTAGCCTCCCTCTTTTGGCCAGTGGCTCAGTCTTTTATTGCTGTCTCGTAAATCTCATGTCTTCTGTTTGTAGTGTCCTATTTTTTCTTTGTCATTCCTGTAACATTCTAATTTATCTACTTTTTCTTCAAGTTCTGTTAAAACCCTCCTCTTAATTCATTCCATTGCTGAATCTTTCATTGAAGTTTTTAATTGGTCCATTAAGCTTTTCATTCCAAAATTTGAATATGGTATTTTCAGTGTATTTCTCTCATGATTTCTCTCTTCATATCCTGGGTTTGCTTCTTTGTTTCATTTAACTGTTTGTGTTTTCTTTGAATTCAGTCAGGCATTTATTCATATTCTGTTTGATTTCATTTCAACAGACTTGTGACCTTTTCATTTTTCTATTCTTTATATACAATTATATCCAATTCACTGTCATTGAAATGCATCCCTTTAAAGTTAATAGTTTTCTTTTGAGAAGTCATGTTGCCTTAATTTTACATGTTTCATTGTTGCTATATTGGAAGTTAAACATAAGAGATGAGATCATTGGTTGGCCATTATTTTTCACCCATATTCTGTCAGTTGATTTGTTTGCCATGTTCAAGTGGAACTAGGTTGTAACTGTTGAGTCTTCATTTATACCCATTGAGCTGGGAGTCTATAGTTCAGTATGTAAATGCTCAGCATTCAAGAGTAGGTCGCCAAGCTTGATCTCCAGCACTATTCAAGAGTTAATCTAAAGAGGCAATCAGCAACTAAACCCAATTATCCTTTCAATGACAAAAGCTATGGGAATGAATGAACAAAGACATTATGAGGTAAATTAAGATATTAGCTATTAAGTGTCAGAATAGAAGAAACAAGCAGAACAAGACTAGGGATTAATATTAGAGCAAGAAAGAAAACATCCAGGAGGTAAATAGAAGGAAGGATCAACAAAGACAACAAATGAAAGAGATAAGGGAGAATCAGCTTAAGGTAGAAGGAACTGATAGAGGAAAGAAGACACAATCAGACAACTTAAAATGATAATAAGATTTGGGCAGCAGAGTCAGGGAGACCCTTAACTCCAGACCAACCTGTGTTTTCTAGGAAAGTGGGTAAAAAATGGGAGTGGGAAGAAAGTAAACAGGGCAGCATGAGAAAAAAAAGCTAAACTCAAAAATAGTAGACAGAAAAATCAGGGAAGAAATTGGCAAAATGAAAGCTAACAACAAAATAATGAAACAAAGAAAAGGTTCTTTGAAAATATAAGCAAGGATGACAAACCTTAGCCAAATCCAACCAAAAGAAAATAGAAAAGATCCAAGTTAATATCATTTAAATATTAAATTTTATAAAAAGGGAGAGTAAAATAAATATCAATGAAACTTGGGGTCATTATGATATAACTTGAAAAAGCTTTATGTTTAATAAACTGGAAACTCTAGGAAATGGTTAAATAACCAGGCACGTGTGATCTACTAAAAGTCAATCAAAAGCACTGAGACAGCATAAGCAAATCTATAACAAGAAGTGAGATTGAAGATGTAATTAAAAGCCTTAGAACTACGTGAGCCAAGGGGCAACTGAACACATAGCATTTTCTACTGGACTTTTAAAGAAGGGCTAATTTCAATGCTACTAAAAGTATCTTTTAAAAAAGCATTAAGCAGAAGATGCTGACAAATGCATTTTACATATCAGTGCCCTGATACTAAAACTGAGTACATAACAAAAAAAAAGTTGATAAACCAACATCCCTGATGAACATAGCTGCAAATCTCTTAGAGAAAATGTTTACAATTTCAGAGCAATGACACATTAAAAAGAATCTGTGTTGTGATCACATTAGCTTCATTCTATGCCGTGCCCTCCCCCCTCCCGTTTGCACTCTATGCGCTAGAATCCAGTTCATGAGCTTCGGGCAAGGGGCTGAAGGTTGAGGAAACACACAGAGAGACAGACAGACACATGGACCTCCAATCACTGTTACAAAAGCCCTTTTTTAATAGCACCATGGAAGCTTAAATACCCAGCAGTCAGTGGCCAACAGGTGAAAATCCCATCCTCTGATCCTCTAAGCAAGGCACAGCTTTTAGTAACTTCAATTAGAAGGCTCTAGACAGGGAAGAGCAGCTGAACGGTCAGGACTCCAATTGGTCCCAACAATTCCAGGGATTCAAGAACTACTTGACATACTCCAATCAATAAATATATCACATTATCGGACCCAAAGACAGAAATTATATAATTATCTTAATATGCAAGAAAGAGGCGTTGATAAAATTCTTTGTCTCTCCATGATAAAAGCCTCTCCCCCGACCAGAGATAAAATGGTGAACAACAATGTAATGTAGCTATATATATAAACAACCTATAGCCAACATTAAGGTGAATATGAGAAAAACTGAGAACAATTTCCTCTAAAACGAGGAATGACACAGAGTATCCTCTCTTACTCAATATGATGCTTAAATCTTAGCTATATCAAGAAGATACGAGAAATAAAAGGTGTGCAAATAAAAAGGAAAAGGTCAATCACTGTATTTGTAGACACTAGAAGCCCTAAAGGGTCCATCAGAGAATTCTTAGACCTGATGAACATTTCAACAAACTAGGAGGATTCAACATTAAAAAGTCAGTAAGATTTCTATCTACCTACAGTGAAGATTCTTTTTTTTTTAAAGATTTATTTATTTACCATAAATACAGTATTCTCCCTGCATGTATACCTGCAGGCCAGAAGAGGGCACCAAATCTCATTACAGATGGTTGTGAGCCACCATGTGGTTGCTGGGATTGAGTTCAGGACCTCTGGAAGAGCAGTCAGTTCTCTTAACCTCTGAGCCATCTCTCCAGCCCCTACAGTGAAGATTCTAAGGAGAGACAGATTCCCATTTGGAAAAGCCCCTCAAACCCACCCCAAACTGAACCCTCTCAGTATACCATATGCCCCTGGAATAAATATTGGAGACAGAAATTAAAGAAGGCTCTAGAAGACATACCTCCCCTTTCCATCATAATCTATGTTTCAGGAGATCCCAGACTACTGATCTTTCCTTGTGATTTGACTGGTTATGGTATTTGCACTAAAAAAGAGGGTCTGCACTGTGATCTTGTTTGTATATTCACGGAAACTCTAAAGACAAACGTAGCCTGGGCAGATGGCTGTGAGAGTCTATGACTGTTAGTAACTGCTCAATGCCTGGATAAGGTCAACTGGACAGTGAGGCCGAGGACCAGGAACCCAGGTGTGGGGAAGCAGTGCGTAGGGAGTTCCCAATGACACTTTTGGCAGTGACCCCCAGACGACCATGCGCATCAGCTTTGAGTTCTGTCTGTTTTCACTGTTTGGGGTCAGTGACAGAATCTGAGAAGATGCTAAACCAGATATATATTTACATTTGACTGACTACCAGGGGTGAGCGACATGAGAAAAGATCCCCGGAGGTTCTTAAAACTCATGCACAATTCCAGATAGACTTCATGATAACTTGTGCCCTATCCGTGCCTTCTGAAGCGTGGCTAGACCTAAGACTGGCTTGCTTGGCCTTTGATGTTGGGGGTGATCGAGGCAGTGGCTCTCAGGCTGTGCCCTGGTCACTGTGTGCTGGTGAGAATACCTCAGCTTGCTTTTTCTCAGAAGCGCCTTGTGACAGACTTGTACTATGAGTTTGAATGTGGTTACAGAGTCTCTATGGCAACATGGCGCAAACGTTTTATAAGTGTGACTTCCTGACATTACCCATGAGGCAGAGTCTAATAGCTGTGTGCGTGGACACACATATGTAAGAAGATTGTAGGAAACTAGCATCACAAAAGCTTCTCTCTGGAGACATATATATCACAAGCAGATTGAAATACGAGTGACGAGGTTCTGTTCTGGGTGACTTAATGCAGGATATAAACATCATATTGAAACCCAGGCCTCCCAAGGCCTACTTTTACTTACTTCATCACGCACCTTCAGTGGTAGAAGAACCACAAGTAGCACCCAGTATGCGCAAGGCAAAGAGCACGTGGCTGTGACCATGCTTCTTAAGTACGCTTTCTTAACTCTCAGTTCCTCGATAGACCTTTTCTCTGTTGCCAGTCAGCCATGCACACACATTCTCATCTACATGCCTGCAGCTAGATAGGGAGACAATGTGCGTGTGGTGTGTGTGTGTGTGTATTTTCATGCGTGCGCATATGTATAGTGCCTACAGGACAGCTTCTGGCTTCTTTTGTCTATTTTCATTTATTTTCTTTTGGGTTTGTATTTTTGTTTGAAAGGGAAGTTCAGATAAACCTGCTGTAATAGTTTCTTGTATGGTTTTGGTTCTGAAGAAGGAAGTTGCTTTGTTTTGCCCAGGTCGACCAACATATACAAAATGTTTTGTCATATACAGTAAAGAATGAAGAAGAGACTGTTCAGTTGGCTTTTACTATATAGACTTACACATGCACACATACATGTGGATAGACATGTATCTGTACATAAACATGTATACACACATGTATACATACACATATCCATACGCACACACAGAAACTCCAGGGACTGCTCAGGATATTTATTAGAGATGCATTTGTTATCTAGTGTCATGAGCTGGGACAGGGGAGTTGTAAAAGCCCAGTGAAATGTCTCAGCCAAATGTTTTCCTTCAATAGTTCCTTGTAAGTCTTTTCCCAGGCTTTCACTTTCTCCGTGTGACAGAGCGATCCTGCTGGGAAAATGAGCCCCACAGACAACTGGAATGGCTCTCACAGCAAGCCTCGGGATTTACGCCCATCCCTGACAATATATAAAGAAGCTTGGGCTGACTTCAAAGACAGGGAACATCAATCCTGGATTATACACATTCTTTTTTTTCAAGGATGGTGTGAGGAGTCGGGAATGTGTGACATGATGTTTAGGGCAAACACATGAGATATGGATGGGGCTGTTGAAAGCCAGGCCCCTCCCATTGCACATTAACCGTTCATTGTTCCAGGGCAAATGGGTAGTGTGTGCTGTGAGCAAGGCTGTAGGCCACTGTTCTGGCAGAAGGCTGAGGACGACAACACTTTAGAACATGTCTGCCTGTGGAGCTGTGGGGTTTTCAGATTACAGAGCATGGGCATCCGTGCAGAGGAGTTTGAGAGCCAAAGATTCAAGGTTGCATGCCCACAATCGTAGAAGAGAAAGGGTTTCCTCCATGAGGAATTGCGGCCTTCTTGCCCTCTTCCTGGTACCCTGCCGAATCTGCTTCCTTGTCTTTAAAGCCTCCATGCTCACTTGCGCTAAAATGAAAAATTTTCATGGTTTGAAGCGTGGGTAGACATCCTCCTGTGCACTCACTGGTTCTGCACAGTTCCTGTGGGAAAGCGTTTTCACATCATAATCTTTTGCACCAGGCTCCGCATTTATTCTTCTTGCGATGTGTTTGGGTTGTGTTTCTAATGCTCAGCCCATGCCTGTCATGAAAGCAGGCATCAAATCCTGCATGTTCAGTCTCTGAGTCACTCCGCAGCAGGTCATTCAGAACTCCAGGAGATGCTGAAGCATGAGGCCTTCTGAGTGCTTGGGCTGCCCGTTTCCATGGAAACACTCGGCTGTGTTTCACTTAATGTGGAACATCTGAGACCAGGCCCAGTGGGCGGAGTCCTGGACTTGAGGACAATGCATGGCTCATTAGTGTCAGTGAAACTTCCCTGCGTGTGCAAATGCACACACCATGATCATCTGGCCCTGAATCAGTGGGAGACGCAAACAGATGTTTGTCAAGCTCCCATGGCCAGCTTTCTCTCCCTTCACAAATATGTGTTTCTTCTTCCTCTCTTAAGTGCCTATGTGAACAGGAAGTGATCTTTACAATGACCTCATTCTGTATCCCTTTAAATCAACCCTCTCTGTTACTTATTGCAGCTCACGGAAGTAAAAAGACAAAGAGATGGAAGGAAGAAACAGACAAATGAGCAGTGGCAATCTCTCTCTCTCTCTCTCTGTCTCTCTCTCTCTCTCTGTCTCTGTCTCTCTCTCTCTCTCTCTCTCTCTCTCTCTCTCTCTCTCTCTCTCTCTCTCTCTCTCTCTCTCTCTCTCTCTGTGTGTGTGTGTGTGTGTGTGTGTTGGGCACAGAGTTTCTGTGTATGATGTTCACATGTATGTTGTATGGTGTGTTGGTGTGTCAGGCTTGTTGTAACACATGAACTTGCTTGCTTAAACAGAAGGAATTTCTGTCTTTCAGTTTGACAGCCGGGAAATGCAAGTTCAGTGTCCAGAGTTGACTCCCGCTGAAGGCTACAAACGAGACCCATGCATTTCTCGAGGCTTCTGTCATCCTCATATCCCCTGGTTTGTATTTGTATAGGACTGTCTTGTTTCTGTGCTTTTACATCACTTTTGTCTCCATAGTTTTTTTCCCCTATATCCAAATAGTTCCCGTTTAAAGACCATCAATCACATTTGATTTGGGCTTTCCCTAATGGTCTTATCTCAACTTGATGATCTGTGAAGACCCTGCTCACAACTACGGTGTATATGCAGATCCTGGGGATTAGGACAGCACAGTTCAATGCAGAGCCCAAGGAAATTACTTCAAGGAAGCCAAGGCACAGAGAAAATAGCATATTTGTTGTATTGCAGGTAAGAGGCTCAGGGCAGCTCCCGGTTCATCTCCTGCTGGTTTTCCTATTTCTTGTTTTTGGGACGAGAGTAAGGTGTGCTGTGTGGTGCTACTGTGCTTTAGAAGCCTCTGCTTTCTTCTGGGCTCATCATTGTAGTAATCATGGATCTGGTGCTCCTGAGAGAGAATTCAGAGGGAACGTAGCAATAGTGCAAGGGGACAAGAAATCAATTAGCAGAGCAATACACCTCAGCAAAAGAACCAGCTGTGCCAAGCAGCATCTTTGGTGCTGGTCTGCAAGGGTGGGGACTAGATTTCTCCTCCCATTGCTACCCTGCCTCTGTGCCTACCACTATCGGGTAAAGTGTGTTTTTTCCTTGGAAGCCTATTCTCAGACTTCAGTATGTTGTAGGTAGACAGGTGACAGAGGAAAAGTTAAGTAGGGGAAAATAAACAGCTGCAGTCAGTGTGAACTCACATAGTAGTTTGATCACGACCCCTTTAATGGCTTTATGACTTGGGGACCCTGAGCTGGTCCACCTGTACTCCACTGGGGTGGGGTCTGTGCTGGCAAAGCTGAAGAGATGATCATTAAGTAGTCTTATTTTCTTATTTTTAAATAATTTTTTAAGATTAAAAAAGTATGTGTATGGATGTCTTGCTTTAATGAATATATGTACACCATGCATGTCTAGTGTCGGCATGGGTCAGAAGAGGGGCTTGGACTCCTAGACTTAGAGACAGTTGTGAACCACCATGTTGGGGCTGGGAACAAAACTCAGGTCTTCTACAAGAATAGCAAGTGTTCTGAACTGCTGAGCCATCATCCCAGTTCCCCAGTTACTGGCCTTTATTTCCTGGGCCCATTGGTCACTCCTTCCTGATCTAACCTCCTTGACCACACTACAAAGAGGTTTGTCTGCTCACACAAATGGCACACAAATACTGTCACATGAAATGGGATAAGTCATGTCTCTTTTGCTGGTTGCTTTCTGTCCCAAGGTTTATTTCAAGTTAAGATGAACACTATTAAGTGTAGCCAGAACTGACTCATGCTACAAAAATGTAATCTGCAACTACACAGTCTTAGAAGGAAAAAGTACTTCACTGAAGAGTATGTGACACCATACACATGAGACATACACTCCAGTGAGCAAAAAATAGTCAATGTAAAATGATAGCATACTTTTGTATTTATGTCACCTGTATTTATTATAAAGGAAAATGAACAAAATGGACCCTTTGAGTTCTTGGGAATTATTAGGTAGGCTGGCCAGAGAAGAGATGTTTGATGAGAGACACCTAAAGGAATTGTGTCAAGAAGTGTTGTAGGTGTGCAAAGACAGATCTTTCCATTGTAAATCAAGACAACAGCTAAGGAAAGTAGGGCTAGGTAAGGACATGCTTGGTTTGTTTGAAGAGTCTAGAAGTAAGCCAGGATCTATTTTTGAAAATTGACCTAATTTAGTGGTGTTGGCCTCTTTAGGTAGTATGTGTCATGCAAAGAGAGGAATCATACAGAGTAGAGAGGCTGGGCAGCAAAGAACATGTCAAAACCAGTGAGCATCTTCAATCAGCGGGAATGGAGCAGCAAAGTTATCTTTGTGCTTTCCTGTCCTTGATCCTATAAAATAATAGAGCCACGAACTTTCTTCTCAGTTTTTCTCCAGACTCCTTTTATCCATCTTTTCCTCCTAGCCACATGACCATGTTCTCTTTAGCTCTTCTGATTTCTTTGGTCGGGTCTCCATCTGACCCCCTCACACTTTTCCCACGCATTTTCTTAACTGTGGTTCTGCCAAGAAATGCCAATATCTGCTGCCAAAAAATAAACTCAAATTCCTTTCTTTTTCAAAAAATTAGTATGTGTGTGTTCACGCATGCATGCACGCACACACAAGCTATGATGCAAGTATGGAAGTCATAGTACACCTTTCTGGAGTCAGTTTTTTCTCCTACGATATAAGGAAAATCAAATTCAGGTCCTCACTTTGGCTACAAGTGCATTTACCTGTTGAGCAATCTCACTGGGCCCTCATGCTCCTTTTTTCACAGTCCTGACTCTATTCACGATTGCAGACAGCAAGAGCCCAGTGAGTGATACAGAGCAGGAGTGCATATGTACACATTGGGCTTATGTATCTACTAGTGTCCCCCTTCCCAAAGTCCTTTCTCCATGTAGTGGCTGTCATCCCCATGGGACCAAGACCTTCTCCCCTCTGGAAGATGGTGCTTGGTCAAGTTGGGCCAAGTTATTTCTCTTACCAGAATAATTTACATGAAGAGTTAGAGAGTGTCTGTTATTATGCTTTCCCAAAAAATAAGCAAGAGGGGACAGGCAGGGGAGCAACTAGAATGAAAGCAGGGTGTACCGTTGTGAAAACAAAAATTGAGTGACCAGAGTGACTTCTTGACAGCATTTCCATCACTAACTTACACCATTCCGATTCTTTGCTACTTCACCGAGACAATAGCCTCCTTTTCGCTGATTTTTAACGGATTTCTGGTAATGATCAACTAAATATCTAACAATTTCAACATTTCTTCTGAATGTGTGTGTGTGCTGTTCATAAATACTGTGCTAATTTACATAAGGAATTTTCGCTAAACAATGGATTTTGCCTACCATGGACTTTACTACCAGTGAGAGCCCTAGGGCGCTTCAAGGATACTAAGGGACAATAGTTAGTCTACACCACACTAGATGAAGCAGTGTTGAGTAGGAGATAAGGAGGGTTGTGAAGATGGAAGACTGAACACTAGCCTTCTTTATATCCTGTGTATCAACTTCATTTTGTGTATATTTTGCATGTTGCATAATTTAATTCCCTTTCCTTAGCGCTTTTGCCTTTCATGGTCTGGCTGTATGCCTGAGCCTGGTATTAAGTAGAGTTCACAAAGCCTGCGAATATCCAAGACCTCGTTGGTGGTGGGGTGGTTGGAACCCCTCATACATGTGTATCAATAAGTTTGTTGAGATCTTACATGAGATTTCTTCTGGAAAAAAAATATTCAATTGTTGTAAGAGGTCTGAAAATAATTATCACAAGCTAACACTAGGTAATTTTTGTTCAGAAAATATTTAATAATGTAAGAATATTTAATCTTATCGACCATAGACTTTGAAAACAAACAAACATGACTATCATAAGAAGAATTAAAACAGTTATTTTCAATAGGACATGTAAAGTGTGCACAGAAACTAGAGTATAGTGTGTGCATTATAGACTATAGTGGTGAGAATGGCAAGGTAATAGTTACATAACAATAACCAAATAAGATTGTGTGTGTGTGTGTGTGTGTGTGTGTGTGTGTGTGTGTGTGTGTTTCAAGACAGGGTTTTTCTGTAGTTTGGGGCCTGTCCTGGAAACTAGCTCTTGTAGACCAGGCTGGTCTCAAACTCACAGAGATCTGTCTGCCTCTGTCTCCCAAGCACTGGGAATAAATGCATGCACCATCACTGCCTGACCCAAATAGGAATTCTTTTTGAGTGATTATCAATGTCTGCCCTCTTTTTTCTCCTCCCTCTTCTCTCCTTCCCCAGGTAACAACTAGTCTCTTTGACATCTAGAGAGAAGTATTTTTAGATCCATGTAGAAAAAAATATAATCAAATGAAATTTGCTTTTTTGGTAGCTGACTTATTTCTTATAACATAATGTCTTCCTATTTATTAGCTACATTGTCATAGATGACAGAACTTCCTTATTTTACGTGGTTGAACAGAATTTGAATGTTCTCAGTCCAAGGACCCATGTATGAGGCAATGGTGATGGTAAATGCACGGACTTCCTTCTTGTATGGCATATACAGGTTGCAAGGCATCATACATTACTCTGTGAAAATACATAATTGTCATGTCAATCAAAATCAATTTAAGGGCAATTAAAATTAATTAGCATGGAAAGGTTTATATTTTAAAAAACAAACCACATAATACATCTTCCACTCCTTTCTCCCTATGGTATTCCTCACACAGTACTTTTCTTTCCACCTCTGTTTTCCTTCCAGGCTGCTGGGGATCGTGACAGTGTTTACTCGATCTTTAAAACGGAGTCCAGTACCTGTCACAGAGATTTAGCTAGACAAGATTTGGCTGGCCGAATGACTGAATGAATGAAAGAATGAATGGCTGAACATACTTGACAGTATTTGGCTAAGAACAGAGTCATGGCTTGAGTCTTTTCCATTTTTCAGCGATGAATTAGCTAATGCGTCCTCTGTGAGGCTCCTCCCTACTCAACGGGTGTTGCTAGCATCTGTGCCCTTGAGGTGCCTCCCCAAGATATGATGTTTACTTGACACCTTCTGCCCCATGGACAGGGTTCTTAGTGTGATCATGATTCATGTCTGGGGAACATTCTGCAGAGCAGCTAAGGCTCACTCCCTTCTCACTCCCCAGCCAACCCTTCCAGCCCCACTCCTCAGTCCATTCTTTTTTCTTTTATGCTGCCTCAGCCTGTGGGAGATCCTGACCACTGTCTCTCCAGGCCTTATGTGATTTATGAGCCCAGTGACACCAAGTTCAGAACACAGATTGTTCTGCAAGCACTCCTGAAGCCTAGGCATGGGCCTGGAAAGGAAGCCTCCAGGGACAACTCGCAGGACATTGGACTGAGCTTGCCATAAGCAACATTTGGTGGTCCTGGATGTTACTAGACAGTCCAGCCAGTCATTGTTTTCTTTCTGCCCTTTGACCAAGACCTCGGTCTACAGCTGACAAGAATGTCATACTTTTAGATAGACACAGAAAAAGACAATTCTAGAAGGAATTTAACTTGGGGCATCCATTAAGATTTCTGTAGCCCTGTTATATAGTCTATGGTTATGTTTCCTAGTCAATTGAAAGGATACAGCAGGATTCTTATAGAATTTGTGCTAGGAAATGGTCAAATTGTGGCCAATTCACTCAATTACTTAAGCAGAAACTGGCATTTAGAGGAACTTCTGTATATTAGCCACTGGGGTTGAGGCAGAGACAAACAAGAGGGGGATGCTTAGCATGGGGGATTTCTAGTAAAAATAAATGTGGATTCAAACTCTACTTCTCTTTCTCTGAACATCTACATAGAACTTGTTTAAATTCATAGAGACAAATGTGACTATCAAACCAAATGATGTACATTACCATCCAGATACACAAATACACTGACATTTTTGCTCTTGAGAGTTTTTGTTCTCTAGTGTAAAAGAAGTCACTTGATAAAATTTTATGGAGCCAGCTTTAAAAGTGTCAATGCCTGGGCTGTTCCTCTAGTGATCCCAGGGCATTGCTGAAATTTAGACATTTCTAATGCCAGTCTAAAGCATAGCTGAGTTTGAGTCAACTGTTTGATAAAGCAAAATTAATATATGACACAGAGAAAAGTTTGTTAATGCCTGAAGCAGTTTTTTAATAGACTCCATCCTGCTGGCTATTTTCACATTGAGAGCTCATTCCTCCATAAACTCACTAAGCATTTAACAGTTGTGTAAGAGACTTCTTCAAAATTCATGTTGAATCTATTTCCTTAAAAACAAATGTCTTTTCTACCGAAATCCTGCTTTTTTTAATCTTTTTTTTTCTTCTGTGTGTAGATTGTCTGTGTGTGTTTGTGTGTGTGTGAGAGTGTAAATGTATATGTGCACATGTGCAGAGGTCTAAGGGTGATGTTGGGTGTCTCCTTCCCTTGATCTCATCTCCACGTTGTATGTTAAGATGGGGTCTTTCAACTGTGCCCAGGGCTCTCCCATTTGGCTAGTCCATTGTGCTGGCTAGTTTTATGTCAACTTTTACATGCTAGAGTCATTTGATAGGAGGAAACGTCAATTGAGAAAATGTTTCCATGATATCTTGAGAAAAAATTATCAAGAGCAAGCCTGTAGGACATTTCTTAACTAGAGATTAATAAGCAAGGGCCCAGTCTATTGTGCATGGCACCAATCTTAGGCTGATAGTCCTGGCTTCTATAAGAGCACAGGCTGAACAAAACAGAGGGAGCAAGCCAGTACGCAGCATCCGCCCATGGCTTCTGTATCAGCTCCTGCCTCCAGGATCCTGCACGTTTGAGTTCCTGTCCTGACTTCTTTGGGTGATGAACAGTGATATGGAAGTGTAAGTCAAACAAACCCTCTCTTCCCCAAGTTACTTTGGTTATGGGGTTTTGTTCCAGCAATCGTGAGTCTAAGACATTTTCCTAAAATTTTTGCCCCAGAGATCCCGTGTCTCCACCTCTTATGTGCTGGGATTATAGCTGGGCTAAAACACCCACCTGACATTTTATGGGTCCTGGGGATCTAAACCCAAGACCTATGCCTGAGCAGCAAGCATTTTGCCTCCTAAGCCAAAACTCCACCCATAAAATCTTGGCCTTTCTTTTGCCCCCTGCTCCTCTGCACTACTATTGGGCTAGAGGTGAGGATCCAACCTTGACAGTTCCACCCCAAGTGGCACATCCGGAAGTTTATTCATTAAGTGAGAGTACAAGTTCCATGGAAGCAAACACAAAGCAAACATAAAAAAGGAGGAACAGACAATGAAGGCCCATGTATGACCTATTCCTCTTGTGCACCCTCTACCATCAAATGCAAACCCAGGTCATCTGATCCCTGTTAGCAATGTTGTTCAAGCCTTGGGCATTTGGAGGCATTGCCCCAACAGATCTAGCTACTTCATGGATACATAACCCTTTGCTTCTGACATCCTTGTTTTAAAGTGTCTGTCAGCCCTAACTCTGGCTACTGAAGAAAAAGCATGGCTGTCAAATGTACAAGTGCCTTATAGCCATGATATTTTAAATGATTCTCGTCCTCCTTCAGCAACAACCCTCCTTCTGACTCAGAAAAATCAAACCCCTTAACAAATATCAGTAAACCAATCTTCCTGGTAACCTGGATTAGGGGAGCACCAATTAAATGAAAAGATGTAAGTGATTATCCAAGGGCAACTGAAGGAGAATCAGGTGCTCCCATTTCCCACTTGCAGCGCCAAGATCTAGCTCTCTGTTTACAGAGCACAATGTTGCTGTGATAGCCTAATTGATTTATAATGTTTTTCCCCATATTGTAGCATGTGTGCAATTAGTTACTGAAAAGGAAACACAGCTCAGCTCCGTTGCTGCATCTGCTTCTAGTCAGGGGCTTACAATTTCATGCCCTGTTTTCCAGATGGCTTGATTAACATGCAAGGAAACCTAGTGGCTTGGCTAGAGCTGCGGATGAAGCTGGGTAATCTCAGGTATAATTAGACCAGGAAGAAATGTCCCCGATGGGAAGAAATCTCAGCAAAAAAAAAAAAAAAAAAATCTCAAAGTAAATCAAGTACAATGGGGAGTTGGGGTAGGTTGAGAGTGGGAGACATATGGAGTATGAGAGTTTTGGTTTTTGTCTTTTCATTATTACTCATACATTAATGCATTAATTTTTTTCCCATGGAACACATAGTCACTGAACACTTAGTAGATGGCAGTTTCTTGTTGACCTATTCGTGGTATGTCAAGTGGTGTTTTATGCATATGGAGTCTTTGGTAAGTATGTGTTTGCATGTGGGTATGCACATTAATTCAGTAGTCACAGGGAAGAAAATATGAATGTTGAAGTGGTATGCTCTGAGAGAGGAAGATATTCTAAGTCAGAGGAGGCATTGGGGAACTTCAAAAGGAGAAGAGATTAGCTACTGGGGGTAACAGGTCTTTAGACTTGGTGAGCAACATATCAGAGAAAAGATCTTGGTGAATTCCAAAAGTTTTAGGAAGGCAAGCGTGGCTACTCGGGAAGGAGTGGGATGGTTGTATATTATGAGCCTAGAAACCTCAAGAAAGAGGTTTAAAAAATAGAGGTTTGTCATTTCCTGCTAAGCATTACATATTTATTTCATCTGCTCCCCTGAGAACAGGAACAAGACTACAGGAACATTCAGTGGATGCAAAGAGCTGCGGGCATCTAGCTGAGTGATGGCTATGGGCTGCATGGGAATACTGGTGATTAAAATGCAATGGATGGTTTAAAGTGGTACCAAGAAGGTAAAAATAGGCAAAGTTTAGTAGCAGACTGAAGTAGAGAGGAAGTCTATAATGGTAAGGATGACCTATAGTTTTTCTTAAGTAACAGAAAATGCCATCTCCTGAACTGGGAAGGGGCAACATAAGAGATATTAGCTCTGAACCCTTATTATGAAGATGGTTGTAGTGATATTTAGTTTATGATATAATAAATAAAGCTTGTCTGAAGATTGGGGTGCAGAGATAGGCCACTAGTTAGCCATAGAGGCCAGACAGCAGGGGCACGCACCTTTAATCCCAGCACTAAGGAGACAGAGGCAGATGGATCTTTGTGAATTTGTGGCCACCCTAGGCTACTCGAGACTGATCCAGTCTAAAAGGGAAACAGAGCCAGGCAGTGATGGCTCACACCTTTAATCCCAGTCCTTGGGATTCACACAGCTTTAATTTCAGTACTAGAGAGGCAGAGACAGGAAGGGATATGGCTGGGAGGAGAGAGGAATATAAATTGGGAGGAGACAGGAGCTCAAGGCTTTCAGTCTGAGGATTCCTAGAGACTAGATCACCCATTCAGTCTGAGGATTTCGTAGAGGAACTAGTGTGTGACTGCTCTGCTTCTCTGATCTTTCAGCTTTCACCCCCTTAATATGACTCAGGGCATTTATTATTAAGACCTATTAGATTCATGCTATATCTGGCATCCAACTTTGGGACATCAATTCATGAAAAACTGCAGCTTGCCTGTGGCTTTGCAGCCACTGGCATAGCCTGGAGTTCCACATGGCCAGAGTTTCCACCCCACCTAGCTAGGTTTTCCTTTCTTCTCTTCTGGACCACCTTCTTAGGCTGCTGCCACACTAGGTAGCTGCTTTAAAACCGGCTTGGGCTTCTATTGTTCTACACAGCAGCAGTCAGCTTCACAGCTTTATCAGCAGCAGCAGCAGCAGATTTACGAGAGAATTGAGAATTCTTAAAGGGGAAATTAATTGGGGGGGAGGATTTTCCCCATGTTAAAAGTTGGAAGCTCAATTACAATGGAGAAAGTTAGTCCACTGTATGATTGTGCATAATTTAAAATTGGAACAATTAAATCAACTAAATGAAGATATAGTCAACTTAACTGGGATTGACATAATGTTAATTATTATCTTGATAATTCTTGGTTTATTTCTAAAAAGTTAATTGATGTGAGTGACAAGATACAAGCCTTATAAAATCGTATTAAAACAAATCATAGAGCTATTCAAAGTCAGCCAGAGGACTTTAAGTGAGAACCAATTTTATCATTGCATTATACGGTTAGAGAGGGCCAGGTGGTGGTGGCACACGCCTTTAATCCCAGCACTCTGGAGGTAGAGGTAGGTGGAACTTTGTCAGTACGAGGCCAGCCTGGTCTACAGAGTGATTCCCGGGACAAGCTCTAAAGCTACACAGAAACCCTTTCTTGAAAAACAACAACAAAACAAAAACAAACAAAAAAGGCTAGAGTGATGATAATACCACTAAGCTGATAAATACCATCTAATTATTGGCTTTGGACTACAAACTGCTTAGAACATTTTGCGATGGCTAGCTGAGATGATCCAGTCTCACAGACTATTCTAGCTAGGACTAGAAACAAGCCCTGCGTTTTCCTATTACACAAAGACTGGACAACTAGTGATATAGTCACCTCTCCTAGGACTTGACAGTTTAACCTAAATTTTCCTCTTCAGGAACCCCTAAAGATGTCTTCACCCCCAAACTTTAAGAACATGACACCCACATTCCCAAGAAATGGGTTGGGTGGTTTTTGGTCATTCAATGGGTTATGGATATTTGTCGTCATTTACGGTGGTTGTTTACAAGTTGTAATTGGTAATGGTGAGGATAAAAGTTGAACAAAGGAGTTTAGATTCAGAGTTCTTGTTTTGAAAAGACGAAAAGAGGGATATAGATATGATAGGATGGATATAAGGGAAGATTATTGAATCTACTCTGAAAAGAAAAGTGGGGTATATAGAAATAGGATAAAAGGTAGATTATTGAATCTATTTTTAAACTAAGAAAGCAACTACTAGTTTTAAATATTTTACACTGATATGGATATTTGTATATTGATACAAAGTTGAGATTATTTTTGTTAGAACATACTATACATAGATTTCTACTCTTGTTCAAAGTATTGTACATATGCAACTCATTTAACATGTTAAAGGATTTAACATATATTAAAGAAATTTCATATGTAATGAAATTTCTAATCCTTGAAAGTTACTATTACCAACTAATTACAGTATAAAGAAATTCAAGTTAGTAGTTAGTCATTATAATCAAAGTTGTAGTCATATTATGGATGTTTTCAAAGTCAAACAGAGATACATTTTAGATAGACGGGTCATGTTAAAAAACTTCAGAGCTCTACAGAATATGGCATTTAATATATTTAAGTAACATAGGTTCTTTTTATGACAATGAGATATGTCTACTTCTGGCAGCATCAATCTACTTCAGAGAAGATGATGGGCATCAAAGAAACTCCACATAGAGTTTACTTTCTTTGCAGCAAAAGTAAAGCTCTGGAAAAAAAAGTGGTCTTGCCTCAACAGCTGACAGTATACTGACCAAATTGGACAAGCAAGTCACAAAGGGTGACTACCAAACCTTGCCAAGACAAAGTGGACCAGTTCTTCAAAAATCCTGCTTCAACAGAAAAGTTTGTTGAATATGCTAGGCCTGTAGGCCAAAGATTGATGCCCCAAAGTTGCAGAAACTTTAGGTGACTGCCCAGGCAGCAGCTGTTTCTGTCCTCTCTTAATTGCTTGCACTTCCTGCTTACTCAGGTAATAATATTTCCTTCCTGAGTCTCTGAGGGAGTTGACAACTAGATAGTTATAGTTACAGTGCTCCTTATTTACCAGACTCAGAAAAGAAACTCACTAAAAAGTTGAAAATTTGTAAGGTTGAGAGACATCAAAATGTAGTTTTGGATGGTAATGAATGTTAGGATAGAAAATGAATTAGATACAAGACTTTGGATTTGTCAAGATAGGATAGATAATAGAGTATTTTCTCTGAATTTGTCAAATGCAAATGAACTAAACATTCTTGGTGTATTTATTGCCTGTAAGTATTGTATATAGTTATTACAGTTATTGTATATAGTTTTTCTTTTATTAGTTATAATCTTTTTATTTTAGATGAAAAGGGAAAATATGGTGATCCAACAAATAAAGCTTGTCTGAAGACAAGAGTGCAGAGCTATGCCACTAGTTAGCCATAGAGGACAGACAGTGGTAACACACCTTTAATCCCAGAACTCAGAAGGGGGCAGATGGAACTCTGTAAGTTCAAGGTCACCCTGTGCTACTTGGAGACTAATCTAGTCTAAAAAAGAAACAGAGCCAGGCAGTGATGGCTCAGACTTTTAATCCCAGTACTTGGAAGTCACACACCTTTAATTCCAGCACTAGGGAGGTAGAAACAGGAAGAGATACGGCTGGGTGGAGAGAGAAATATAAGGTGGGAGGAGACAGGAGCTCAAGGCTTTCAGTCTGAGGATTCCTAGAGACAGGATCACCCATTCAGTCTGAGGATTTGGTAGAGGTAAGAACTAGTGGCTGGCTACCCTGCTTCTCTGATCGTTCATCATTTATCACTATATCCAACTTAGGGTTTTTATTAGTAAGACCAATTGGAATACACATCACAGATGGTATTCACTGCAAGAGGCAAGTAATTTTGAGAGAAAAAAATGGTCTAAGAGGAGAGGGTGACTAAAGAAGGAGATTTTGAAATTTCTGACTTTAGATGTCAAATAGGAAGAGGTTCTTGAAAAGAAGTATTTCTAAAGGACACAACAGTCTAAAAGGAAAAGGCACATCAGGCAAGGAGAGTTAAATTATCACACACCATAGAAACTGTATGCCATTTGGAGTTAGGAGCATGAAGGGCATTAGGGAACAATGGAGGAGCAGTTGGGGTACTGTATGGCAGATGTCATAGTTACAAAAATATAAGCTCAATAGCAGACTGGCCGCAGAGAAGGTACAGGATGAGCCGCAGTATACAAGCTTCTGCTCTCCTGTATGAATGCTGAAAGGCACAACTGGATAGCTGGGTGTCTCAATCAGTGAGGTTTCCTGCCATGTCTGTTTCCCATGTCTTCCCAAATCATTAAGCTGCCATGATAAAGTAGGAATCACAACACTGCCCATTTGGAGTAAGGAGTTCTGGACTTTTCTTTTTGGAAGATAAAGTCAAGGGAGAGATGGAGAAATTATCTCTCATATCTGCTGAGACTTCAACACTTAGCAAAAAAAAATCCATATTTGTCTTCCACCTATACCAGTCATTCTCCAGCCTGGGAGGCACCTGGAATGACCTATGAAGTTTTGAGTTTCACACTTCAACAGGCATGGGCTGGGTCTGGATAGTATCCAGCTACAAGCTCCATGTGCAACATTGTTCTTAATTCTTTGTTTTGGTTTCTACCCTAAATCTCCATGAAAATTAAAAACTATACTGTTTTTACGTTTCCTCATTGTTTTGTGAAGTGTGGAACAGAGGGTGAACATCCTCTTCATAGTATGTCAAGAAGTACTCCCATCTCCATCGTTAGTGAAAGCCAGGCCTGAGAAGTAACCAACAATTGACACTTGGTTTACAAAGCTCAACACATCCTTGGGTTAATGTGGGGACCCTGTTAGCAGTATCACGTCACAAATGAAAACCTGAGTGAGTGTCTGAGGTAAACACACAATCATCCGATGTTTTACCTCTATCTTGCAGTCATTAGGGAAACCTGAGCACCACATAGATATTGAGATTGAAACATTAAGACACTAAGAGGGAAGAGTCACTCTATTGATTTACTGTGCATGTATGCACATATGCATGTATATGTGTGTTCACGTGTGCATACATATACACATGCACACACACACTTTGAGCATGATCAGTTCTATATTAACATAGATAGCAAACTATGGTAGAAACTCATGCTTTCTGTTCTTAAAGGAGCCTGAAATCTCAATTTTGAAGAGTAAGATCTGCATCTAAAAGGCTCAGAGGATAAAATGGAGACCAGTCCTATGGTGCCAATTCACTAGCAGGTGGCACAAACATGCTGGGTTGGAACTCTTCTCCCTACATGAATGTCTTGTACCTGGCAGATGTGTGTGTGTGTGTGTGTGTGTGTGTGTGTGTGTGAAATTGTTAGTGAGTATCTAAATTTTAAAAATTAAACACTAGCTGCATAAGATAAATTAAAATGTTTAATAATTAAAGCTTACATATGAAGAAAATTTGACCAAATTCCATTCCCTCCCAATTAGACAATCATCTTCAAAACAGTTATTATTTTTTTTTTGCTTGGTCAATAAGTTTATTATCTTTATGAAAAACTCTTCATAGAAAATTGCTTTAGGTGTCAACAGCCCGCTCCTGAGCTCTGAGGAAGCTTGCCTTCTTTTGAGCAACCCGATCTTTCTTCTGGGCAAGAGACATTTTGGGACGGTTCCACCTCTTCTTCTTCACTTCTCTCTTGGGCTTCTTTTCATAGACTGGATTCTCTCGTATAGCAGCATGGGCATTCTTATACATCTCCTCCATGTCTGGAGTAACGTTGTTCTTTATGTACTGAGAGAACTGTTTCTTGTAAGCATCTTCATCTTCCTCCATTAGGTAGCGCATGCAGTCTGCAACATTCTGACCCATGATGTGCTTACGATGTACCTCTGCGTTGAACTCCTTGCTTTCAGAATCATAACCAGGGACTCGTTTGGTACTATGAGGAATAGACAAGCCTCCATCCACAGCTCCCTTCAGGGCCCTGAAAACTTTATTGCCAGTTGTAGTTCGAGCAAGACCAGCATCCAAATAGCAAGTGAAGGCCCCAGGCTGACCATCGATGCTTTCCACATTGTATTCATCTCCAGTCACCTCCACTTGGCCTTCATAGATCTTGTCCATACCAAACCTATTGAGAAGCCTGCAGGCCAGCAGCAGGCCAGTACAATAGGCGGCAGCCTGCAGGCCAGCAGCAGGCCAGTACAATAGGCGGCAGCGTAGTTTGTCAGGCCGACTTTCACTCTGTATTTCGGCAGCTCGTGTGCGTAGGCGGCACAGACTATCATGTCCCCTTCTATACGGGCATAGGCAATCTGGCAGATGATGTCTCTGTTAGTTACACGAACTATCATCCTGTATTTGGGTGTGTTGTACTTATTTTTGTCTTGGATCACTAATCGTTTCCGAGCATAGTAGTCGGTTTTACCCTCTCGCCGCCTTCTAAATCTCACTTGGTATCTCTTGAAGTAGGCCTTGTTCTTGACAACTTTCACAAACCCAATGGTGCGAGCAGAAACCCGCAATCGCGGCTCCACACAGACCTGCGGGCCCGTGGTGCTAGGGGGAAAAAAGACTGGCGTGTCATGCGCATGTGCAGTATGTCCAAAACAGTTATTTTTGAAACAAGTTTTGTCTATTATGTAGTTCTGACTGTCCTGGAACTCACTATGTAGAAAAGGATGACCTTGAACTCATAGAGAGCTTCCTGGTTCTGCCCGAGGAGTGCTAAGATGAAAGGTATACACCACCGCATTCAACTCAACAACACAATTTGAAAATCAATTAATTACCCTAGAAGAAAAGCAAGACTTTTTTCTTCTTTTCATGAAGAGTGATGATATAAAATCAATGTTTTCTGAATTGGTAATCGGTAGTAGGAAGGCCATTTGTTTGTTCCTGGTTGCGCAGCCCTGAAATAACCACCACACAGAAACTGTATTAATTAAATCACTACTTTACTCATTAGCTGTAGCTTCTTATTGGCTAACTCTTACATATTAATTTAACCCATCTCCATTAATCTGTGTATTGCCCCATGGCAGTGGCTTACTGGCAAGGTTCCAGCTTGTCTGTTTCTGACAGGGTTACATGGCTTCTCTCTGCCTCCGCCTTCTTTCTTCCAGCATTCAGTTTAGTTTTCCCCACCTACCTCTGTTCTGCTCTGAGCAAGCCCAAGACAGTTTCTTTATTAACTAATAGTATTCACAGAATACAGAGGGGGAAATCCCATATCAGTAATCAAAGAGTATGTAGGATAAAAGTTTGTTTTGATGTTCTCTTAGACAGTCTGTTAATACATTTGATTGTATAATACTTGTGGTGTTTGTACAGTTCAAGCTATTCTAAATTAATATTTCTAATTCTAGGGAATCATTAACTTCAACCTAGATTTACTACAGATTTTGTAATTTTAAAGTGTAGGATAGATAGATAGATAGATAGATAGATAGATAGATAGATAGATCGATCTATAAAGCCCCACAACTTCTAAGAGCTGAAGAACAATCTGGGTAGATTCAAAAGCTTTATATATGCAGTGTTTCTGTACTATAACAAGACCTGAGACTGATTATTTATAAGGAATAGCAAATTAGTTCTGGAAGTTGAAAAGTTCAATTTCAAGCTTGTATGGGAGCCTTCTTGCTGTGTCCTACATGGTGGGAGGAGGAAGAGCAAGATTACCAGACACTATGTGATGGTTTGAATGAAAATGTCCCCCTAGGTTCATGGTTTCCAACTTGGTTCCCTGTTAGTGGAACTGTTTGGGGAAGGTGTATCACTGGAGGCAGGCCTTGAGGTGTCAAAAAACTCTTGCCATTTCCCATGTACTATGTCATCCTGTTTGAGGTTTGAGATGTAAGCTTGCCACTGCTGTTCCACCCAATATGCCTGTTACTTGTTACCATTCTTTCCTGCCATGATGGACTCTTAATCCTCTGAAACCATAAGTTCAATTAAATCATTCATTATAAGTTGCCCTAGACATTGTATTTTTTTTTTTAACTCAGCAATAGAAGAAAAGCTAATACACACTGCTTGGAACCCCTATAGAAGAAGGAAGAAGGACCCTTGTCACTTAGTCATCTTTTACAGGTGCCACCTCTTAAGACTATCATATTAATAATACCCAACATTTGGGGAGGACACATTCCATCCTTCTGGGGATCTTCAGGGGCAATGGAGAAATACTTGCTCTGCGTGCAGTCAGCACTGCCTGAGCTGGCCCAGCTCACACTGTGTGGGTCATCTCTCAGTGGAAATTGACCTTCAGGGAACTTTCTGTATGAAAATCAGATAGTGCAGCAGCTCAACCATCAACAGTTTCTCAAAAGTCACATGCAAATTAGGTCAGGAAAGAACTCTAACTGCTCCTTAGGTTTCCACAACTTTTCATGTAAGTTTTAAGAATTAACTTTCTCTTAAGATAGTACAATATTTATTATTTATTATTTATCTAGTTATATTTGTGTGAGTGTGCACATATTCTTGCGTATTTTTCCCTTGTGCATAGGCACATGTGTGTGGATGTGTGCATGCAGGTGTACATTTGTACATGTGCATGTGCATTTGGCCAGAAGACAACTTCAGCTGTCTTACCTTTGGCATAACACATCTTATTTTTTTGAGACAGAATTTCTTACTTGCTTGGGACCCGCCAGGTAGTTTTGTTAGTGTGGATTCTGGCAATTGAGCACTTCCTTCACTGTGTCATCTGCCAACTCAGAGCTAAGAATATTCTTTTTAATGAAGTGGTATTACATCTGTAGCACTTTCACAACACTTAGGAGGGTCAAAGAGAGAGAGAGAGTTGTAGTCTGTGCTGGACTGCACAGAGGCTGTCAGAGGCACACACATGGGGAACACTCTAAATAGAGCAAGTGTTCTACCACGGAGTTATTAGCTATCCTCAGCCCTCTTCTTACTTTTTTCCCAAGCTGACCTTGAACCCACTTTATAGCTCATGCTGGGAACTTGTCATCCTTCTGCCTTAGCCTCCCATGTCTGAAATTATAAGCCTGTGCCACTAGGCCTGGCTTCATCAGAATTTTACAATGGAGGAAACTGTCAAAAATGAAATAATAATATTCAGAGATGAGAGCATCTGTCTTTTCTGTTCAGACACCAGGTGGACATTTGATGGGCATATTGGAAGGTTACTTACTACTTGTTTACTATTTAATACTTCTTTAACATGGATTTGATGTGATGATTTTCCAGTTCTAAAACATTATATTATTTATCTTTTTTTCCCCCAAATTGTTAGTCAGTGGGGTTCCACAGCTGCCAAATGTTACAGGTTATTGCCATGGCTCTTAGTTACCCTCCAGAACTTGATGGTAAGTTTCTATTGCTGATGACTCCTGGTGCTTGAATACGACATGGAGAAGTCAAGCTGACTTCTTTTTGAATTTCTTATTGACTTGGAAGCCCATCACTACTGGTGTACTTTCCATAATTCTACTAGGTTCCATTTGTGCACCAAAGAGAGAAAACTCATTATAGTCTTCCTCAGCTGTGAATCCTGTGAGCTACAGTAACAACTGACCTGGCAAGATATGCGAACTAGTGTAATAGTGGCATGGATATTAGAGAAGTAACCAACCACTTTCTACTTGTGTTTCAAGTGTGATCTACAAGGTGGAACTTAACTAGTGCCTTTAACTGAACCATAAATCTGAGGCTAGCTAGGTCATAGGCACTGGGGAAGAACCTAGTACTATTGTTTTGCTAAATGGACATAGTAATAAACTGCCTCCTAAGCTCATTCCTTTATAACTATAGATTAATACATCTTTCAACCCTCATTGGAAAAGCTCTTCATAGTAGATGTTTATTACAACAACGGGTCAACATGCAAAGAATGAGATTTTGGAGTGCTCATCTCTAAATGGTATACCAATCTCACCCACCTTCCTCACAAGGCTCAGATATCATTGCTTAAGAGTGAAAAAAATGTTGTAAGACACAGAATGAGTGACATTTTTAGTGAAACAGGATTTGTCAGACATGGTTATGAAGTTGTGCATATGAACTAATGGTGGTTGGTAAAACATGTGCAAAACCTAAAGTCCAAACCAAAACCAGCCAAGACCCTACAATGGATGAAGAATTCATGAAGTCCTACCCATCTGAAGTATTATTGACAGTTGATGGATACTAAGGAAGAGTCAGTTATATTCAGGGATTTGGGCTCTGAGAGGCTACCAATGATCCAGTAGATGAGTGGCCCTTTGCTCATGCACATTCAGGCAGTGTTAAATAGACTCAGCACGTTTAAAATTAGGAAGGAAAATGATGGAGGATGTAGGAGGCTGGGTGAGATATTAGAAGGGCAGTATTAGGGATAGATCCCATCAAAACAAGTTATATACATATATGAGAATTAAATAACATATTTATAAAAGCTGTATGGTTCAGTCTAAATTCTTTAATCACATGGATTTAGATTCAAATGCAAGGTTTTGTCTTTGGTTAATTTAGAACAATTGATGAAGGACCTTTTTTCTGACACCATTTTCCTTCATTTGCCATAAGCAGCTGCAAAGATTTTTTAAAGACTGATGTGGGAAGGTCATTGGTTAATTAATAAAGAAACTGCTTGGCCTCATAGGTTAGAACATAGGTGGGTAGAGTAAACAGAACAGAATGCTGGGAGGAAGAGGAAGTGAGGTAAGATGCCATGCCTCTGATCTCCAGGGCAGACGTGATGAAGCAAGCCGCTAGGTCAGATATGTTGAATCTTTCCCGGTAAGACTGGTGCTACACAGATTACTAAATATGGGTTAGGCAAGATAAGTCACCACCTCATGGTGCTACACACATTACTAGAAATGGGCCAAGCAGTGTTTATATGAATACAGTTTGTGTGTTGTTATTTTGGGGCATAAGCTAGCCAGGTGGCCAGGAGCTGGGTGGCAGGAATGCAGCCCGCAGCCCCTTCAACAGAATGGCGCCCAACATGGCCAATGAATATAGAACACATTGCTGTTACAGATGAAAAACTGTCCAGGTGAACTAGATGTTAGCTACTTTTCTGGTCCTCTCTAGGTCTGAGATTATACACAGACATGTGCTTCAGCCAGAATAACCCAGCTCTGGGGATTATTGGAGGCCAAGGCATGTGTTCATGAAAGGCTGATTTCGATCAGTTGTCTGAGCTCCTTCTGGACTGATGGAGATCGGCTACTGGGTATTCAGCTTTGTCTTTCAGAGCTGGTTCAAGGAAAATGAACTTGGGGTCGATCGCTGTGTCTCCCTGTGGTACCTGGCACCACATTAAATACATATTTGATACTCAGGAAATGTTGGCTGGAGAATGTGCTAGCCTTTCCCATTGGTGACAGCAGGGACTTTGATGCTTATCCATCCCGTGAAACTCCTGGATGAAAATAAGGAAAGCAATTCAGTCATGAGGACACAATGAGGCTTTTCTAGTTTTCGACAGCATTTGTAAAATGTGGCTGGAAGCTTCGTGGTGGGGAAAGAATGCCAGCTTAGATTATAAATAACTCTTCGCCAAAGGCTCTTACTTTCTAAAGACGCAGTCAAAAATTCCATGACTCAGTGTTGTGTCACAGTCACACAGGTTAGTGCTGTAACTGCCTGTGAAGTTGCTTTCTTAGAATTTGCTATCTCCTTATTTTTATCCAGAAGTTATCATGTTTTTTTTTTTTTTTTTCTGTCCTTAGATAACAATGCCTCACAGGTCAGCAGATGCTAATACTGCATGGATTTGACCTAGAGGCCTTGTGAAAGTTATTTTGTTCCCTACCACACCAGGAATGTGTTGTCAAACTGGGCAGCTGAGTTTGTGTGAAGGGCAGATGCCATCAAACACCTAGACAAGCTCTAAAACCGTGCTGACTTCTACTCTCCCCTGTACCTCTTCCTTCTCCTCCTCCCTTGCCCTGCAGGATTTCATGCTAAGCACAGTTCCTCCAGAAACCTGAGACTAGAGAGAGTCTGCGCCGCCCGTTCTCAGTCTCATAGTGCCACCTTTTGGAGCACATTCTCCTCTGTTTCCTAAAAGTGAATTCCAGACAGCTGGTTCCTGGGGCGAGTTTTACAATCCCACTTCCTTGGTTATGGCTTGACATAATTTCCCTAGAGAGTTCAGGCTTAGGGTATGATAATATACCTTGGATCTGCAGAGCATTAAAAGGGAGGATATTGTCAGATATACGATCTAGTCATGGACACAGGCCAGACGCAGTCCTTACTGAAGGAGAGGGCCTGTGCGTCCAGGCCTACCCTTTCCTGGTTTGCTTCTGCTGTGATCTATCAACGCCTTCCTTCCTTATGCACAATGCTCAGTTAATATCTTTCTTTGGCCTTGCAGACAGGAGCTCACTTATGGTCATATATTACAGGTGACAACAGTGTCTTTTCAGAGAAGCAAAACCAAGAGAGCCATAGAGGAACTTCATGTTCTTTTTCAAGACAGCGTCCCTGACATATTTCCCCCAGTGTGGAGTGAGTGGTTTGTAGGGCCTCCTTAATAGATGGGGTCAACTTTGATTGTTTGTTTGGTGAATGATTGGAAATATATTTCTGGCATTAACTGAAAACAGATGAGCTAAATATAAAAGAAAACCTATCTAGGCCAAACTTTTGGAGGGAACATCAAAACGGTTGGAAATGAGATGGCGTTTTGTGTTCAGAAGATTTTCTTTTTCTTGAAGAAAAATCTTCCAGGTTCAGTAAGTGCCACGGCTTCTGAATTCCAGCTCAGTCATGTGGACGTGGCTGCATCTAAGTTGTCCTGCTTCCTGTTCACTCGCTGGTGCACTGCTAGTGATATATTTTGCGCTGTAGTGAATAGAAACTGCTGTTGTGTTGCTCTCTTTGTTTTTAACCCAAAATATTGGCCTGTTAGAAGCTCCGTCTCGACGGACAATGTTGTTAGAGAGAACCTGTTTTATTCTGATGTCTATGAGGCAAATGGCAGAGAGAGAGTCTCCCATGGTTGCTCTGGGTCGAGTTTTATTTATCCCCCAAAGCTATTCAATTCCTCCAATAGTGACCCTTCCAAACCCTGAATCTCTTTTACCTTAAGGCAGTATGCCATGAGATAAAGATGAAAAATCCAAAAATCACACCATGCTAGTCTTGGTTTTCTATTCTCAGGAAGTTCTCAAGTCTTTGGGGAAAAAAAAAAACAGCTATGAAGGTATACATAGCAGAAGAACCCCCTCCCTTAGTCCAGGGTGCTCTGACCATCTCTGTATTCTCTGTAATTCTATAACCACCGGCCCATCTGTAGCTTCTCTTTCCTCTACGCAGTCCCTGTACTATACCCATCCTCTTAGATGTATGGTTACAGCTGCTGTGCCACAAATTTGAACATGTTGCTTCCTTACTGTCAAAGGCCCATATCCCTTTCTAGACCCCCAGACGGGTCCTAAACTCTTGACGTGGATCAACTATGGCTATAGGCCAACTACCCTTTCCTGAACAGGCTTTTCGCCCTGTCTCCCACCAGTCCCATTGCAGTTTGCTTGATTTTTTTTCCAGGGTTACTCCTGCCTGAAGCACATGTCCTTCAGGGTTATGTGACTTCTGTCATCACTCAAGATTCAATAGAGAAGTTTCTTGTCTTCCAACAGCACTTCAACGTGGAATAGATCACAGCTTTCCTGGACTTTTGTATAATTTTATTGATTATTTTGTCATAGTATCTACCATAACTTGTATTAAAGTTTACTTACCTATACAGATATCATACTGATCTTAACTGACTTGAACAAAGGAAACTCATTGACTTACTTTTTTTTTTGATAAAAGAAAACATAGACAGCCATTCTTAATGTGTAATATGCAGGTGAAAACATAGGTAGCCATTCTTAATATGTAATATGTGGGTGCTCACTAAATATTTGCTGATTAAACAAGCAATTAATTGGACTAGAACTAGAAATATTTGTCTTTCAGACCCAGCTGTTATGTCCACTGGAGATCCTGGGAAGTTGATCTTCTAGGTTCTGGATTTCGAGCATGCCTAGTGAAGTCTATGGTCTCTTCTATTTGTGTCACTGCCCCATGAATTTGTGCACGGGAACCTTAATTATTTATCACACAACAGTGATGGGAAATGGGCCTAGTAAGGTGATTTTGAGCCATTGGACAGGACCCTCACCAACAGGTTAATGCCTTTCTCACAGATTTCTTTAGATACAGGGAGATTCAGTGTAGACAAGTTTAAATACAGTGACAGTTCAACCCCTCCTCCTTTCTGTCATGTGGGGCTGCTGGCACATCAGCCTTCCAAAGTTGCCAGTGCATGGACTTGAACTTGCCTACCCCTCAGAACCATGCACCAAACTTTCGTTGTTTCTGTGAGTTACAGTCTCCCAGGTATTCTGTTATAGCAATAGGAAACAAACTAAAGAAGCTCCTGAATACCCCTCATCAAAGCAGACTCTCTGAGCACCTTCTAAAGTTAGGCAATGATTGGAACTTTGAGAAAGGGACAGATCTTAAGCTTCTGACCAATTTGGACAGAACAAAATATTAGGTGCCTATTCCTTTTTTACCCAAAGTTAGTAGAAACCCAAGCATTTCAGGACATATGCTGATACCTGAACAAGTGGTTTAGTTCTTTATACAAGCCGTTCATATTACCCATCAGTTTGAATCCTATTGGAAGTAAATGCACACTTTGAATAACACAGCACACCATTTCCTTAGATGTTCTAACCAGACATCCACAAGGGCTGTAAGCTAAGGACCAAGCCTCTAGCTGCCATCACTTTATGTTTGTTCCCACTCAACAAAAGTAGCTAGAAGGGACGGAAAGCAAAGTGAGCGATCCTTAGCACACTTAAACATCTGCTCAGAATTCTTTATGTATAACTGTCATGTCAACCTTCACATGACATAAACAAAATTTTTGATTGCTCCAATGCTCACATGTCACACCTCTAGCTACCTACTCATTAAGTAAATACCATTGTTACTAGTTTTTAATTTTTTCAGCTAAAAACAACCCTCAGAATCCGTTCTAGATCCCCTCAGTTCATTCCATTATCTAGATCCATCTGTCCATCTTGCATGGGCTGGATTTGGTTCAAGTGTTTCTTCAAAGGTCTTTTGGGAGCTTGCTCCACAGTATATCCATGATTGGATGTGTTAGAGATGTGATCTAGGGGAAGCTGCCCTCCTGTGCTACCCCTTGCTGGTTCTAAGACCAACCCTAGTCTTAGCTGTTCTCTCTGAATTTTACGATGTGACCACCTGTCCTTGCACATGCTCCTACTATGGCCATCTGCTCAGTTAAGATGGAACAGAGTTACCATAAGCTCCATGCCTTTGAACCTCATAACTGCAATATGAATCATTCCTCTTTTTTGGTGTAAAGTTAGCTATTGTGGGTGTTTTCTTAGAAAACAAATACTCTGAGTACCACAACACTGAAATTCATTTGGAGCCAATCACTTCTTACTCTTTCCACTACACCAAGAAACCATTGCTTCTTGCTTAGATTATTGCAAGAGTTCTTGAGGTGTGATCACAATTTGTTCCCTCGTGTAGATTCTGTTCCACCCAGAGTGGTCAAAATGTTCCTTCTGACATGTAAATCATATCACCATCTTCTCATGCTTTAACACTGCTGTAGTTTCCAAAAGGAGTTTAACTATGTGCCAAGCCTCTTTGCACAGCTTGGCTAGCCAAAAATGGTTTAGCGTCTCTGGCAACACAGCCTGATATTTCTCTGCTTTCTCTGGTTTGCTTTATTTCCATGTGTGCTCTTGTTTTTTTTTTTTTTTTTTTTTTTTTGTCTTCTCCTAACATTCATGCTTCTAGCTCTTTCTGTGTTGGAGACACTCTACACCCTCGTGACTTCTGATCATTTAGCTGTTAGATCCCAATTCTCCTCACCGAGAACTTTGGCCCTACCAAGAACAAACCAAAACAACAGAATTTCTCAACCAACCAACCAAACAACCAACCAACCAACCAACCAACCCCTTTCCTGTTAGCGTCATTTGATTTTGAAATTACCCTATTTGTCCTTCTTAATATGTACCACTACTTAAATTATCTCCTTTCTGGATTAATTGCTTACATGTCCTCTGTTCTCTATCGTTCCTCCATGTCTAGTGCTTTATTTTCCGCTCTCTGAACACGTTTAACATGTCAGAGAACCACAGTAAATATCTGTTAATCAGCTCACCAATTAAGATTTTCTGTTATGATGGATGAGCATTAAGGAAAGAGCAAATCACAGCTAAGTAATAAGGGCCCAACATTACCCTAAAGAATAAAAAGCTTTTTTTTGTTGTTTATAAGAGGAACTTGTATTGCACAGCTCAAAATTAAACATATGGGACACTCTTTCACGTTGTCTGCTTTTCTTCTCTGACAAGAGATACTTACAAGAATGACCAAGTTATAAACTGATTGCCATTGAGGACAAGCCTGAAGTCACATACCAGTGCAGATGGATGGGGAGAGTGATTGTGCACACGGATTTCCATTTCTCACTCTTTTCTTTATCTTTGCTCTCGAGTTTATCTTTTCTAAGGTTGAGTTGATGACACTTTTCCACTTCCAGTAAGTAACCCAGCAGAGACCAGTAGGAGTTAACTGGCCCACTGACATGTCTACGTGTATCATAGACACATGACCACTCTGTGCTCTCCCCAGAAGAAACTTTAGGCAGAACTTCACATGAAAGAAGTAAACACCCCTTTGAAGCTAAAGCTAGGGAAATGTGAAACCCAAAGGGCCTTATATCATTAGATGTTGCTAACCAGGGAGATTCTGAGCACTGAAACTCAGACTCCATATGAAGTTGACCACAAATTCCCAGCCACTCTCGTCACAGATCAGACTGTCAACAATTTCCCTTGGAAAATTCTTTTAAATGTATTCCACACCACTCAGAATTGCTGATATATTTGCACCACAGCATGACCAAGAAACACCAGAAAGAAATGATGTGGTAATATCTTTTTATTTTTCCTTTTGACCCTCAACAAAGAGTTGACTTACTGTCAAAGTGTAGACCATAAAAGCGAAGTGTCTGTTTTCTTCCTCCAGAAACTGTCTTGTTCATTTTACACAAAGACATTTGGAAAAGAAGCTGTAAAATACTTTGTGTATCTTTTCTTTTCTTTTCTTTTCTTTTTTTTTTTTTGGTTTTTCGAGACAGGGTTTCTCTATGATTTTGGAGCTCTTGTAGACCAGGCTGGTCTCGAACTCACAGAAACCCGCCTGCCTCTGCATCCTGAGTGCTGGGATTAAAGTCGTGCACCACCACCGCCCGGCTTGTGTATCTTTTCTGAAGCTGGGCACGGAAAAGGGTGAGCAAGGAAGAAGAGCAGGTACTTACATAAGAATGGAGAGAGTGCAATCCAACAGGCCCAAGAGAAGTAGGAGGCCATAACCTCCGAGAGCTTCCAGAATTTGACCTCATCATTCTCAACTGTGTGACTGCATGTAGAGCTCATGAAATAAGTAAGTTATGAATGGAGGCATGGAAGAAGAGATGAAAATCAGAGAGTGGTAACATGTAGGACAAGAAAGGAGAAGACAGGGGGAGTGGAGGGGAGGAGAGAAGAGAAAGAAGAGAGGTAAAGGTAGAGAAGAGAGAAATGGAACCTGAGAAAACAAACCCATGGGGGATGACTTGCTCAGACCACAGGAAGGCTGTGCTGGTCCTTCTTCGAGGTGTAAATAAGAATTCAGTTACAAATAGATTTTATCAGTGCAATTTTGGTGGTATTTTCTCCTTCTAACAAATTTAAGACAGGCAAGTCAAAAATCAAAGTATTTTGGTAAGTGCTTCTTCAGAAGAACAAACTACCAAAAAAGTATTTCATGTGTACGGAACACCTAAAATATTAATATTTATAATAGAATAAAATTCTGTGTGTAGCCCTCAGTGAAGAAATGATTAATTTAATAATTTATGCTTTCAATGCCATTTTTAAATTAAAATGTTTAGATTATTTGATTTTATATGTATGAATGTTTTACCTGGAAGATTGTATGTGCCCCTTGTGCCCAAGAGATTAGAAGAGGCCACCCGATCTCTTGGAATGGGAGAAATGGATAGTTTTAAGTTACCATGAGGATGCTGGGTCGACGAGACAACACCTGTGCTTAGCTGCTGAGCCATTTCTCCAGCCTGCTTTAAGGTCATTGTAAAGATACTGAATGAATAGGCAGTGAGCAACCTAAATGCAAGGTAGACCACAATGACTCAAGACGGTGGGAGGGTTTCTCTTTGCTTTCTGATATTTTTACTTTTTCCTCCAAGGTGTAATAATACTTTACTAAGAACAAAAACAGTACATACATGTACACACATACGCACACACATGCTCTCTCTTATACACACACACAGAGAGAAAGAGAGAGAGCTGCTCATAAAGGAGGAGAGCCTTTTGTATGATTATAATTTTTTATAATTATTTAAAATTTTTTAAACAATATATTATTCTACCCCATCCTCTTAGATTCTCTCTACCACTCACCTCATGTCCTTTCCCTCTTTCCTCTATAAAAAAAGGAATCTAAAGACCAAACTTAGGAAATCAAAGACAAAAACAGCCAAACCATAACAACAACAACAACAGCACATGAAAAACAAAAACAAACAGACAGAACATCAAACTCCCAACCATGTAGTCTTTTTCATATTGGTCAACTACTGAGCATGAGGCCTACCATGGAGTGTGGTTGATATACCCAGTCTCACCACACTGGAGAAAATGATTTCTCTCTCCCAGCAGCTATCAGCTGCAGATTGTTCTTTAGCTAGGAGTTTGTGCCCACTTTAAGGATAGGACCATTAAGAAAGTATGTGAATCTGTTAGTATCTGGGAATGTCATTTGTGTGAATGGGAATGATGCATGCATATGTGCTTGTGTGTGTGTGTGTGTGTAGTCACAGAATGAGAAAGAATATAGTATTTATTGCCTATCTCTGACCTCTGACAATAAGAATCATTCTCACTATCTCCTTTCAATTGCCTTAAGATGATAAGAGTCCCTTTGCTTTCTTCAGGGATCAAATTCCATAAATAATTTGTTCTGTATGCAAGGAAGTGTTTTCTGACACTAAAACCTGAATTTTTCTTACTGTATTTAATTTACTTATTTTTTTATATTCTTGGAAGTTTCTGAAGAAAGCATTTAATAAATATTTGATAGTCAATAACTGGCGACTGTTCTGATATGTATTTTCTGGAAGGATTTGCAAACAGTGTTCAAGGTGACTGTGTGGAACTGCAGTGGAAATACTGGTAGAACCCACTAGAGGACCATGGGGTTGCCCTAAGGTATGACCCTACAAGGTAGACAACGAGTCCTGTGACTGAGGAAGGCAACAGTTCTTCACTGTGATGGAAATGTGATTGCCTGATTGGTGAGTGTTGTCTCTAGTTTCACCTTCCACTTCAGATAGCTATGTGATTTTTTTTCATGGAGTACTACATTTTTATGTATATTAGAAATAAATGCATTATTATGTTTTTGGCGTGTTTCAAAGTACTTTTCCAACAACCATGCAGATACCATTTCAATTACTTATGAAATTTAAAAATGTGGGAGATGAAATAAATAGGACTATTTGTATTTTTCTGGAAAGAATTTAATCATGTTTGCCATGAATCATAAATATGCTTTGAATTTTTGATCCTCAAATACCTTCTATAGCAAATAAGTATTTTACAAAGATATTCAAGATACACTAACAATATTTATTTCGGTTTGTTTATAATCGAAAAACAAATGCTGAAATTGAAATCAATTACAAAAGGCTCAGTGACATAAACCATGATGGATCACTTTGGAATATTACAATTACCAGGAAAATCATTGCAAATGTTTGTCATGATATGACAATGCACATACTACTTTAATAATTAATAATATAATTGATTTCTTAAAGGTATACAGCAATGCATTGCAATATAGTTGTAACTTCAGGAAGTGTATGATGGCACACACATATATGTAATATATGGTATATATGATTATGTACGTTATATAACTATTACATCAGTAAGAGCCAAATTCCAGGCTCTGGCCAGAAACAGACAGATAAGAAAGCAATTTTGACTTTTAAGTAAGTCAAATGCACACATACAGCCTAGGAAATGATACAGACCATTTTATTTCTCTCCCATGAAGTTTGCCTTTCAAATTATGCTTAATGTAGGACATCCAACAGTTCCTTCACATCTGAGATCCGTTGACATTTTCCCCTCTTTCTTCTCTCACCCAGGGCTCCAACCCATTCTGGAAGGGCAGTGCCAGGTCCTTGTGTTTCTGATATCAGATCTGGCTCATCTTGACAGACGGGCACTGCATTGCTTTGGGAGGGGTTTGATATTTATAGACTTAACACTAAATAAGTTGTCCTAGACAAACACTTCTTTTTATATATAGCCCTTGCCTCTGGGTTTCTTGCTCAATACGCCCCCAACCCCTTGTGCAAGAAAAGACAGAAGAAAAAGACAATGTCTTTAAACACACACCATTAAAAAGATCCATACTGAAAAGGTCATTAATACTTTCTCCTGGGTTTAGTGGTTGTGACTTACTTCAGTGTTCTTAATTTTATTTTCATTAACTTTCAGGACTTTAGGACTTGAACCTATTGCATAAGTAGAAAAGGAAATTTTCATTACACTATCCATTTACAAGAGGACATAAAAAGTCACCCAGCACCGAGATAATGGCAGCATTAACTTCCAACCCGGGCCATTTCTTCTTATTCTCATAAGTCTAAATGGCTCGCCCTGCTACAGATGCAAGGTGACTGGGAGAAGCAAGAAGAAAGGATAAAGTGGCATCCATCTGTGAAGTGCTGTCTAGTAGACCGTTGCCCTTGCCTCTGAACTCTGTGTGCATGAGCCAATTGTTCTTATATTTGTAATAGCAAACTATACCAGAAAGTCTAACAGAAGGGATGCCAACTCAGGACATCAAAGTAAACGTTCTCTCACAGTTCACAGTTCAAAGGGCGTCTCTGGGACACAACTGGATCCTGAAGAGGCTGACAGGCTTTCCTGCTATGTCTGTATTGAGGCTTTACAAGGATGGATTGTAAAGTTGGCCATGCTCCTCCTCGTCCAGACTGGCTCCCGTCACACTCTGGACAGGTCTGGCTTACATTCCTTTCAGGGTGGTTGAATAACATTTGGGTTCATACATTACATGTAATGCATTACCCTCAATGACTCCATCCTCAAGAGAAAAAAATAAATAAACAAACAAACAAATAAATAAACAAATAAATAAATAAATAAATAAATGAATAAATGAATATTTAAAGGAAACCATTGACTCTTGAGTCCAAATTTCTCAGAGGTGTCACTCATCATGACCCAGCCTGAGACAGAAATGTTGGCAGTTCTCATGAAGCTACTGTCTCATCTACATTTCAAATGCCCTGGCAGGCTGAACTCCAGGAGATGGTAATCTCTGAGCAACACTTGAGTTTTACTCATTTGCTCTGTTTAGCAAACGCCAGCAGTATGAATTTATCCTAATGACAAATGTCACATTCTCCTTCCAAACATCGTCTTTACCAGACTGTGCAATTGGCATTGCTTTAACAACACTAGCAAGCAATCACTGAGATGGAAGACCCTCTGTGTTGAACAATGTGCCCAGTGCCTACACAGAACAGACTGGAGAGAATAAAGTATCTAGGGAAAAAATAAAGAATTGTCTAAAATGACCATGAATGTTGTGATTTAGGATCTCGGGGAGAATGCATGCCAAGCATTGAACATGGGACAGATTCCTGCCTAGACTGTCTCAAGGGACCAAGATTCTCCCTTGTGGACTGAATTGATTAAAGAGAATATTTAATAAATAGTTTCTGTTACCAGAATAAGTAGCTGTCTGTTTTTTTTTCTCTTCTATTAACTAACTCTGTTTACTGGGTTAAACTACTTGGTCCATCTTGCTCTCATGCACAAACTGGCTATATGTTTCCCTGCTTAAGTCATTCAGTATTTATTTGTCCACCTAACAGGCCCTGGGGATTTCTGAGAATTGTCTCTCCATCTCTTCCATGAATTTCTCATCTGTACTCAACACCATATGGCTACACCCTCCTACATCTATTCCAAATCCAGTTGGATTCTAACTCTTATGTTTGGAATGGAACTAAGGATTCCAGCTCTAATAATCTGTTTTCTTGAGCTGAGACATAAACTTGAAAACTCTTGGCAGTGGTATTTTCCCATCACATGTGCAAAGGTCCTAAGAAACTATTCTGTACAAACCAGAATAAAACATATTTTTAAAAATAATCAAAGAAAAACTCCAATAATCTCCTTGGACTTACTGCTTCCTGAAGCCTAACCCAGTTCTTTCTGGCTTTTGTGATAAAGTTTAGTATCTGTAATTTTATGTTTTTTTTTTTTAATTTCTTTAATCTATTTTGTCATTTGTAACAAAAGGAAAGTTAATTCAACATGCTAGAGGATTTGGGTCTCTGATGTATTGCTAAGTTTCTTTAATAAGATGTATTGCTTAAGAGTCTTTGGTTGTTAACAAGGAAAATAAATGACTCTAAGACAATATCAAGGTGTTGAATTATAAGAGATAGATCACTCCATCCTCATCTATCCTGACTCTATGTTTCAATTAAGATTAAAGTTTTTCATCAGTGGAGAACAAACACGAGGACAAGATTTATCATTTCTCTCTTCTTGGATGAGTAGTAAAACATGTACACAAATAGCCATAAAATCCATCAACACCTGATGTCACGTCCAGAATAAAACCTTAAAAACAGGATGTGCCTGCGCTGTCCTGGCTTTAGGAAGTGATTTTGAAGTCTTACATTTATATTACATAGTGTCACTGGTAAATATAAGAGGTTGTGCAAAAAAAAATACTCAAGCAAGTACTTCCCATTTGTGAGCAGCTGCCAAAATCTGGCCCTTCTGAATCCAAAGTTGTCATTGCTGTGAGAATAAGATGCTGAACTTGTGTGATGAAAAAACTGACTAAGGCAGGTTTTCTGATCCAGAATAGCTTAAGGAAACTGTGAGGCTAAGAGTATAAATGGACACCTTAGTGATAATGAAGGTCATTGGAGCTACAAGAGTCTTAATAGGCCAGTATGCTTTATCTGTGTGCTTCTTTTCAGTGTGTCTTCAGTCTCTGAGTGGTGCCTTAACTTCCCTAGCTCCTCTTACAGTCCATTGCCTTAAAGAATCTAGAGCTAATGGGCCAAGCAGTGATTTAAGTGATATTGTTTCTGTGTGATTATTATGGTTCTGGGAGGGCAAGATGAACAAGCAGCTCCCTCCAACAAATTGGCGTTCCAACATGGTGGTCTGCATCCATGTAAAACCTGAGAAAACTTTTAAAAAATAATCCTAGACACAAAAGAATAGAATTAAGCATAGTTTGGTAGCGGCATTTTCTTGGGTGGGCTCTGTTTGCTAGAAGCAAGCAGAGGCATGGCTTTTTTTTAAAAGAGGCTTTCCTGATTCAGCAGTAGCAGGGGAAAAAAGCCATGCCATTTTGAAATGCCAGCTTTCTGGGCAGTGCTGCCAACATGACCTTTGGCTCTTTCAGGAGGCAATGCATTTAAATGGGGTTTGTAAGCAACATGTTACAAACTGCTTACTGGCACAACAGAGACCCGCTGCATACTTGGAACTGGGACAGTGTGCGTGGCTTTGAGGCAGTAAATGGACCTCCTATGCCACTTCCGACTGGGTGGAACAAGCAGACAGGCCTTATATACCCTAATAATGGTGCAGCTTAAGATTTTAAGAAGTGCTTGGCATTTTAAGAAGTGTTCCTGGACAGTAAGAATTACAGATACACAGTAGGACAGATTCAGACATAGAAGACCTCTAAATGGGTCTAAGTGTTGGGTAAATGTACCTAGGCTTGAGAGAGAGAAGAGAAAGAGATTAAAAAAAGAAACACAGTCTTTAAGAAGACAGAATGCAGACAGCCATAGATTAAAGGAGGAAAGATAATAAAATAAATATTAAAAAGTAATAGAATAAGAAAAGCCACATAAAGATGTAATATACACATAGAGTCTGGATTATGCATATTAGTGTGTCTTCTTTGAATGTTTTTACTGTGAGCGAGCTAAGTACACAGGGACATTTTATTGTATGGACTGCTAAGCTAAACCAGGATGTATATTATAAAGCTATCTTGATTTTAGAATTTGGGTCTAAGAATATGTTGCTTTAGAAAAGAGGTTCTATTTTATTCCCACGGAGGATGAGAACCTGTGGAATCCTTCCAGGCTAATGTGGTTTGATGGACCTCCTGAAAGGTCACCTTGAACACCCCTCAAAAAATATCTTCTCCCAACTGCTGACTGGGATAAACCTAGCACACAGGATATACCATAAAAGACATGATCAACAGCACCCCAATTCAGCAGGAAGTAGTCTAAAAGCTATGCCCAAATTCCAAAATATTGTTTATAAATGTTTGCTTACATTTAAAGGGAGATATGTTGTAGAGATTTGCATTGGTATGGATCTTGGTTTATTGATACAAATTTAAGGTCAATTTTGATATACTGTGCATATGCATTTCTGATCTTGATTATGTTTGTCCAGATCATTTAAAAATGCAATGTATAATTAAGAAATACAGGTTAATAGATAGACATCTATAATAGTTAAGCTTATATTCATGTTAGTTAGGTTTTCTAGTTACAGGGATATATTTCAGTAGATAGGTATTCTTCAAATCTTTCAGAAACCTTCATAATAAGGCATTTAAAATGTTTTAAGAACTTAGGACTTTTCATGACAGTGAGACACATCTGCTCCTGGCAATACTAAGCTACTTCAAGAGGAAGAGGGGTATTGAGGTTTCTTATGGAGTTGGTTAGCCATTTGGGCAAGAAACTGCACTTGCCTGGACTGTTTGATGAACTGGACATGCAGGACCTGCAGAGAAATGACTTATAAACTTGCCTAAAGGTGAGAAAATCCTTTGGGGTTTTTATTTTATGAAAGAGCCTGCTAGACATTCTGCAGGATGCAGAAGAAAGTGACTGACAAACTGCCAAAATGGTGGAACTGTCTTTCCTGCTTCATGGAAAAGTCCACTGGAAACTACAAGCATGTAGATTGAAGATGGATGCCCCACCAATACAAAAGAACTTTGGGTGACTATTCAGGCAGTGAGATGTCTCTGTCAATTCTAGAGTTTTAGAAGTTGCTTACAATGCACTTTCTGTTTACTTAGGTTATATTATATTCTTCTGGAGTCTTTGAAGAAGTTGAAAAATAGACATAGTTTTCCTTAGACATGATAAAAGATAAAATAGATATAAATATTATAACTGTAATCCTTGTTTGATACCTGTTTTGTTATATGTAATTTTACTATGTTAAAGTTAAAGCCTTCCTTTTTGTTTAAACAGAAAAGAGGAAATGATATATGAGGTCCTTTAGTCTATGTGTTGCTTTTATTGGTTAGTAAATAAAGAAAACTTGCTTGGCCTCATAGGGTAGAACAGAGCTGGGCAGGAAAAACTAAACTGAATGCTTGGAGGAAGAAAGTGGAGTCATGGAAAAGCCATGGAGCTGCTGGAGACAGATGCCAGGAACTTTACCCAGTAAGCCACAACCACATGGTGATACACAGATTAATAGAAATGGGTTAAATTAAAATGTAAGAATTAACCAATAAGAAGCTAGAGTTAATGGGCCAAGCAGTGATTTAAATAATATTGTTTTTGTGTGATTATTTCAGTTCTGGGTGTTTGGGGCAAACAAGAAGCCCCCCTCTAACACATTTACTCTGTGAGGTTCTGTTCCAACTCTACCTCTTGAAGGAAGCATTTTTCAGCACTTCGCCACGGAGCCATTGTTCCCTTTTCTGAGTGTGAAACATTTGATATATTTTTTTTTTGTTGTTGTTATTAAAAAACATGTGGAGCTTTGCTACAGACTCTATTAGTTCTGATGATGCTAGCTACTCTACAATAAACCCCAGACTATTTCTGGCTTAACCCGGGAGAGAATTTGGGTTTTGTTTATGATTTTTCCAGGCAAGCTTTATAGCTTCTCTACATATTTCTTCCCCGTGGAGAGTCAGGAACTTTGGCTTCTTCTGCCATGGACTTCTCCAATATCTGTCTGAGGCACTGGAAACTTCTGTGTACAGGTAGATGAGTGGAGCCATCCCCGCTGGCCCCCCCAAACAATCATAATTTTCTCTTTGAATTGTGAGGAAGTAAGTACATAACCTAATCCACAGGAATGATGAAAATGTAGCCCTAGGTAGTGAGTCCATTCTGAGTGGAGATTTGGACTGTGAACTTGAACTGTGACTCATGCTTAGCTGTCTTTGCATGAACTGCTTTCCTTCCCTCTCTTTCTTCTCTTCTTTACCAGCTTTCTCTCCCCCCTCTTTTCAGCATAGCTCAGGCGGGCCCCAAACTCACTTTGTAGCCCTTTTGTTTTGAACTTCTTATACTGGTTCTTAATTTTCTGTTTCTGTACAAAATTTTTCTCATTTTGGTCATTAAAATTCTCAATGGAGAGTCCTACCTGTTATGCGATAGCTCTACCTTCAATGTAAAACTCCACCTGTCTTGAAAATATTCTGTTCCCATTGAACGTGTCTTGAGTAGTTTATAACATTTTCAGAGTCCCTTAGGATTACTTTGGTGCCAAATTTCTCCAAAGTGCCCGAATATGGCCCTCTTCTCCAGGATGATGACTCCTTGGGACAAATGCAACCATGGAATGGGACCACTGTCCTGAAGAACTGCAACAACGGCGCAGCAGCATTTGCTCCTCAGACATGCTTGCCACGGCTACAGGTGCCAAACCTGACAAACTGAGGCAGTGAAAATCCTCCGGTCTCCTCCCATTGGGAATTTGGTCAAGACTGGCAAGAAAAATCAAGGGTTTGGAACTTTTCCATTGACGTGGGCATAAAGATACAGATGGAATGAATGGAGCCTCAGCAGAGGGCGTGCAGTGTGAGATCCTCACTTCACTGTTTGATCCACTGAAATAAGCTCAACGCAGAGCTATTCTTCATGAAATAATACAGTATTATTAATAAAGTGCCTTGTATAGCACAATATGTTACATCCAACATTGTCATGCAGATCAATTGGTTTTTCCTTCCCCATGAAAATCTCTGAGATCCGTCTTATCATTTCATTATTGGAATTAAAATTCGGGGAAGAAAGTAAAATTTCAAATATCATAACATGAAGAAATAGGTCCAAACTACAAAGTGGTTTTTGATGCACTTTGTGTACCAGGGCTACTGAAGCAAGAAAAGTCTTAATGACTGGGGAGACTGCATTTTATGAAACTGCATATAACAGTATAACCTATGGCTAGGAAGCCATTGACAAATTGTTTTTTCTATGGATGTGCTAATATATACTCTGATTCTACATTTCTCTGGTGATCTCTAAACATCAAGACTTGAATCAGATTCCTAACTGACTAGCTTTTCTTGAGATTCTCAAGAGCTCTGACTGAGGCAAAGACCTTTGCATGTAGAGAGAGTTTGCAAGCCAAAGTCTGGAGTCCACATTGGAACTATGTTAAACTTGTGCAGTGTTACAGCGCCACCTGCTGGACGTTCTCTAGCAAGTGCAGTTCCAGCCGATTAGGGCTCCATGCTGTCATGTAAGGACAGGATGCAAAATCTCACACATGTGAGAAATGAAATAATTTTCCATGGGAAAAAATTTCAAGCTGTTATCTTACATTCCATATGTGACACTAAGCTTTCCTGAGGTAAGATGACTTGACATTAAACACTCAACTCTAGACTAAAATATGATACGAATTTTCTCTATCTCACAGCCAGAAGGAAAGGGACTCATGATGGTTTGAAATGTGATACCATCAGGGTCTGTAAGGTGTGTGGGATGACACAGCCGGTTCTGGCCTGCTTGCTGCTCCAGTCTAGAGACTGGACATTATGACAACCTGAGCCTGAGGATTAAGAGGGGAACACTCACTTCCAGATGGAAACATTGATCCTGGCTCCTCCACTGACTTCCAGGTAAGTTTGGACAGTATTTGCTCTTCCTTGTTTTGTGTGTTTGGTTTTGAAGGTAGATAACTACTTTTTAATTATTTACTTTTAAAAAAGAATTTCATATATGAGTGCTGTATTTACTACCCTCCCTCTCCAACCCTACCTACATTTCCTACCCTGCTCCATCTAAAATTTATGACCTCCCCTTCTTTCCTCTTAACATATATTTAAGTAAACTATGCATACACACAAACTGCTGATTCCGTTTAGTGCAATGTTGTTCTTCTACAGGGTTTAAGGGGTAACAGCTTGGTATTGGAGAACCAACCATGGGGCTCATCCACAGGGAGGACTGCGTCCTCTTGTCTCAGCAGTCACCTTGTGAGCTCTCCCCGATCCACGTCGGCATGTCAGCTATGGTCGCTGTGCCGGTCTTCCTAAATGTGCTGTTGAGATTTTGTGTGTGCAGATTTCCTGCCTTACAGAGATGACAAATATCTCAGCAGATGCCCAGGTCCTCTGGTCCTTGCAGTCTTCCTACCCCTCTTTTATGACTGTCCCTGAGCCTTAGATGTAGGGTTGTGTGGTGGATGTATCAGCTGGAACTGCGCACCACACCCTCAGTTGGGCTCTGTATTTTGATCAGCTGTGACTTGCTGTAATGATGTTCACGTGCTAAGAAAAAAGCCTCTTTGATAAGGGGTGAGAACTACAGTTATTAGGATGGAGGGGTACACAGATGCGTGTCCTAGGCTACATCATACTGAACCTGGGCACAAAATGAAAGCACTATACAGAGCCTGGAGGTTAGATGAGGTACAGACAGACTAAAGTCAGGCAAGTTGACTGGACTTGGCTAATACAGAGAATGTGTGATCTAAGATTATTGTAAATTAATCTTGTGTGTTTGCGGTTCCCAGTCTTGTTTACTTACTCATGAAAGAAGGTAATTGTTTTTTTTTTTTAAACTGTCTGGTATGTATTTACTTCTGTCACCCATTATTCAATGTAAAAATATGGGCAAATGTATTCTAACGATAGGTGGCAGGAGAAATCAGCAATATGAAAGAAATGCAATTGTCTCAGCATCTCTGTGCTCGCTCCAGCATTCCTACACCTACACACATCTAAGGATGATCAAGCCCCTTACAGAAAAGAGTACAATGTATGTAGACTTTACCACCCTCGTCTATGTTCTCCATCATCTCTGGATGACTCACAGGAACTAATGCGGTGTATGCGCTAAGCAAACAGATGTGACCCTGCATTATTTAGAAGCAAGAGTGATGCTGCAGCTGTTCACTATGGACACATTGTTCTTTGCACATTTTCTGTCCATGTCTTTTGAATTGCCTGATGTGAACTGCCTGTCATTTGAAATGCTGGTGTCAGCATTTATATTGTTTAGAATGTAACACCTTGAACGCTCTGATTCCTGTGCTACTGACAGAGGGAAATGCTGTCTGTGAGACTCTTCCATGGCCTTAAATAGGTTTTTTTTTTTTGTGCTAACTTAAAATGTTGGAAGGGAACATAAATGTATTATAGTTGACAAGACTGTGCTGTTGCTATTGTCACAGGCTTGCATACATGTCCACCTTTGTGTGCCGTGACACAGCTACTCCTAACTCAACCAGCATGTAAGAAAGAAAACAAGAAACCCAGATGTTAAGACACGTTAATACTCAGTATTTGCAAAGGGGATTTTGTGGAAGAACAGTGTCAATGATCCCTGTTGTCTGGCATTCAACCCACAAAAACTAAGAGAAGCACAATTCAAAAGTCACTTGGCTGGTCAGAAAATGCCCTAGACCCCAAGTACAGGCCTCTTATAGAGCATGCCGTGTTAAGTATTCCAGACGTTTGCACATTACATACCAGGATGAAAACAGAGACAGTTGGGATAGAAAGTTATCTTTATTTTATACCCATCCTGATGGCTACAGAGTGGATGGTATCAATTGCTTTCTTCTTCTCTGCAGGAGGGTTTAACCTTTATGTCCTGTCTCAGACAATACCTTCCAAATCACTACTAAGAAGAAAGTGTCAACAGCTCAGTAGAAACTCACTGGAGCACATATTAGGATTTTAGGGTATACAGTGTGATATATAAGCTCTGTTGATTGATAATTTATAGCTCATCGTGGATAGTAACTAGTTCCTTGGAATTTGCACAGTGATATGTATACACACAGACACACAGACACAGACACACACACACATACATACTAATGGATTTATGAGTGTTAGTTAGTATGTCTGTAGAGGCCAAAGACTGCCTCTAGGGTTGGTCTTGCCATCTACCCTATCTGAGCCACTCTTTTGTTGTTCATCACTGGATACACCATGTCAGCTGTCCTTGACCTTCCAGAGGTTTTCCTATTTTTACCCCACATCCCACAATAGGAGTGCTGACTTTATAGACTCATGCTGACATGCCAGGCTATAATGGGTGGGTTTTGTAGATTTGAATTCAGGTCCTTGTTTGACTAACAGACATTTTTCCTCTGAGCCTAAGGATACGCATTAAAAGAGAACTCTGGGCTGCATTATTCAAGGATTGACAAAAATTAGATGACTATATATATGTATATATATGATATATTTATTTATTTTACAAAAGCACAACTGTAGGACTTTTAAGATTCACTTTCAAGAGGACATTGTCATTGGAATGCCACAGGTACTAGTGCCCATGACTAAGTGTCTGATGAATCTCAGCTTTGAATTTTTGGCTCATGAGCTACAGAACTCTGTACTTAGCCCCTCCTCCTAGTTCTTTTTTTAAGTTTATTGTTCTAATCATCGGGTATAATAGCAGCCAAGCCACCAGAGGACAGTGTTCTGACAGGATAATGGCCCCCGGCTTTGAAAATAATGTCTCAGTTTCCCTGAGATCTCTTCTTTGGCAGCAGAGACCATTAGCTTGTCACGCTGGCCAGCTCTATTGATATTATCTTTTAATTGCCCCCAAAGCCCCATGTCTTAGTCAACCTGTCTGAGGTTCTCAGAGAGCTAGGCTCTCTGGACTGACATTCCAATCCATTCCATCATTTGAGTTCAAAAGTCTAATAGGAAAGTCTGATGACTAGAATGTGGAGAGGATCATTTTGGGGACATACAGAAAGCTCTATTCAGGATAATAATTAAAACTAAAGCCAAGTGACAAAGAAAGCAAGCTATCCTACCAGGAATCTGGGAACACCACACAAGCTGAACATACAGCCACAATTATACCATAGTGACTAGAATATTCAAGACAAATTTCTTTTAAGATTTAAATTTAATTTTTGATCATGTGTATTTATGTACATCTGTGTGTGGGAGTATGGTGTGCATACAGTCCCATGGATGATAGGAGTGGGTGTCAGGTCACCTGAAGTTGGAGTTACAGGTGGTTGTGAGCCACCTGACATGGGCAATGGGAACTGAACTCAGATCTTCCACCTGAGCAGTAAGCGCTCTTGACCACCGAGCGCTCTCTGCAGCTAACTCCAAAATGAAATTTCTGGACTAAGAGTTTTTATATTCTTGCATAATGTATAACTAGAGAATCCTCCTGCTTCCCAGCCCTCTGTTTATTTTCTCTGCCCTCAGATTTGTTGTTCGATAGAGAAGTAAGTCCAGGTGATATTTTTTTATTGCTGTTGTTGTTTCTGTTAAGCCTGTAAGGACCAACACCCAGGAAAATGGCCCACAGTTCCCTGCACACTGTAAACACCGTGCACCATCTGCAGCATCAGACTTGACCTGCAAGAGGAGTTTAGAAAGAAGAGGGAAAACAAGACTGGACAACACGAAGCTTGAAAGCCAATCATAGAATGGAGTTTCCTTTGTTACTGCTGTTGGCTGGGCATGGCTGTGGCCGGACCTGGTCAGAAGTTCCCTGGGGTGTATGAGGCTTGAGGATATATGGAGTAAAGGATGGCTGTTTTGGTGTGGGACAATCTGTACCACGGATATGGATTTAATTTACTTGAAGGTTTCTTTTCTCCTGCTCAGATTTACGGTGTCTTGTTCCTCATCTTAGCCTTAGGCTTCCCTCGGAGGCCATTGCTTAGGAAAATGAGCTTCACATAAATATTTTCTCTGCTTACAGCCTCAGGACTCAAGTCAACATTGCCTCGGCTGAAAGCTATTTTGGGGATGGACACTCCCCGTGTCAGCTTCAGAAGTGGTGGTGCCTCACCCTGGTTTCCAGCTCACAATAGACCTTGGCTGCCAGGGTCTGATTAGGAGCCTCCCTGAGCCTTCTCCTGCGGTTGACTCCTCTCTCCCATCCCTTTTCCTGTTATTGTCCTGCTCGCTCCTGATAAGATTACGTTTGTCCCCGTGAAGAGAAATTTTCTTTCCTGTACGTTAATGTTTTTCAAAGACCACCAATGAAAAGATCTCCATGCCAATGCCAGATAATTTATACTAGGGGTTGGGAGAGCCAAGAGAGGAATGGGAGGTGCCAGGGGGCACTTAATAAACATCTGATCCAGTATCACCGAGCTTCCAATCCTGATTTCCAAATGCAGTTCTGGTTTGGCTACAGAAAGCAGGGAATTTCATTCTACTAACTGGAATACTTAGGTCATCTGTCAACGTAGAGTTGGCTGAGGTGGGTCCCATATTTTGTGGTTGGTGGGTGGTTTATAGGCAAGTTAATTCAGAGCTAGCTTCAGCCTCCTCATTTGTAAAAGGAGTACTTTTCTTTCTTCTTTCTTTTTTTTTTTTTTTTTTTTTTTTTTTTTTTTTTTTTTTTTTTTTTTTTTTTTTTTTTTTTTTTTTTTTTTTTTTTTTTTTTTTTTTTTTTTTGAGACAGGGTTTGTCTATAGCTTTAGACCTGTCCTGGAACTATCTCTAGTAGACCAGGTCAGTCTTGAACTCACAAAGATCTGCCTGCCTCCTCTTGCTGAGTGCTGGGAATAAAGGTGTGTGCCACCACAGCCCAGCTAAAAGCATACACTTTTTTAACCCGACTTTTGATTCTTGTGAGCATTAGTGAAATGGTCTGTCACTGTATCATTCTAAGCAGAAAATAGAAAATGTAGCTTGATCACCTAAACATATATATTGCATAAAATCTGGTAAAGTCCCAAACAGGGTATTAGAAAGTCTGGACATCATCCTTGTTCTCAGTGAGTTCCCAAGCTCTGACACTGACACCTGGTTTAAAAATTCTGTAGAACTATGTTTAAACTCTGCAACTGGGAAGTGGGCCCCAGCAATCATTTTCTAGGTCATAAAATTGAGATCTATGCATTGTAAAACCGTTGTTCAAGATGATCTCTCTCTTGCTCCCCCCTTCTCCCCTTCTTTTCCTTCTTTGATTTCTTTCCCCTCCACATAATTCTTCAATAAATGCATTCACAGCAAAAGCAGTACTCCAGGCATGCAAATGAACCCCCCCCCCAGCACCTCCACAGTCGCTTATTAAATGCGTGTCCTAAGAGCTCTGAGATCTACTCACTACAGTCTTTGATTCCAACACAACATTGTTAACCACAGTCTGGATCTGTAGACTTCGCAACAAAGACAGCGGTGGAGTTCAGCCATGGCATCCTCCCAGCCCGCGGTTTCCCCCACTGAGAATGTGTGCATCGTGGTTGTCATTATTCTTTAAAAGTCCAGTCCCTGTAAAAATAGGCCTACTGTGAGCTGCCTGGCATCAAAACAAGGGGCTCTGGTTTAAATTTCCAGCCTTTGGCTGTCAAGGCTGTGGCTCGTCTGCTGGCCTTTTGATCTTTCATGTGCAGGGCCGGCCAGCCCTTCTGTTGACTTGGCTGACTTTTCCTTTCCTGGACCCTAACTGAATATGGCTTACTGACATAACCAGAAATTGCTAGAGGGCAGTTGGCTGTTGGCTGTTTATCACTGGCATATGGATATATATGCCAGCCTCGCTTATATAGTCTGAAGACACTGCTAGCTGAGGAAAGATAATGGCAGGATAGTATAACAGAGAATACCAAAGTTACTCCCTGCCCCTTCTTCATATTATCAATTAGCATGTCCACAGTCAGAGAAGCAGAATCTCTAATTATGAAGGCATTTTTCATGAAGCATATAATAACTTCTTGCCATCTGGAAGTTATGGGGTATTATCTCTTAATATGGAAAAAGTAGACATTAGCCTAGAATCTAGACATGAGTTACAGAGAATTAATATTAACTGCTTTTCATTAAGTCATTAAGCATATGCCTGCTTAATTCTCACAGCAACACCAGGAGATAAGCACCGAGTTTTTATTTTTTCAGAGGCAGTCGGTACTGAAGTTTTTAGAGAAAATAGTTTTCAAAGGTAATAAAGCCGAGCTTCTCATTCAGATCTGGGCCTGCTACGTCACTTTAGGGTTGGTGATGCCCATGCAAAGGGCAGGACTGGGGGGGGCATTTAGGGAGCAATAGGGGGCTATGGCAAGCTAGGCAACGAAGGTAGAGCCCTTTGGACAGAGGGTAGGCTAGTCAGGCCTGGAAAGTGAGACTCGATAAAAAGAGAGTTCTCCCAAATGCATAATTTGGCTTCCAGTCTCTTACACTGGCTGCACCCTTACTAGCTCTATGGAATGGTCCCATACTAATTTGTGGATATACAAACACGTGGCTTTGCCGAATTCAGAAACATACGGCTTTATGCAAACCTCGCTTCTACTTCTATCATTTACCATCCAGCCTGAAATAGTTTTGTTCTTAACAACCTTCTCTACACTATTATTTCTTTTCCCTTTTTCATTTTGCTTGCGGTTGAGTCTCCCTTATGAAGCCCAGGCTGGCCAGGAGTTCACAATCTCCCTGGCCTCAGTGTCCCATGTGCTGAGATTATAGGGCCGATGTGTTGCCTCCTCTGGCCTGTATCCTGATGTCACCTGAGTTTATTCCATCACGCTGTTCGCAGGTGCTGCACATAGCCAGCCCCCGACGCTGAGACTCCAGCTCTCGTCCGTTTGTCCTCTTTATAGAGTACAACTGAGGCAGCAAATAGTCACACAACTGAAAGTAACAAATCTTCTCTATTTTAATATGCAATTCCTTTAACATTAATTTAGTAATAATCATATTAATATTGATTTAATGGGTCTTATGCATTCCTATTGTTCAGGCTGTTAATGTGTGTTCCTAAATTGCTCTAGGGTGAGGCTTCTTTTGTTAGTTTCCCATCAGCCTCGTCAGAGGCTGTTTGTTTGTGTCAGTCCTGAAGTGGAATATTAATATTTCTAAGCACTAATTGGAAGGGTAAACATTTGCTGCCACAATCATCTTTGAAATTGGCATCGCGTTGTCCCAGAACATCAAAAAGAAACATTTAAACAAATGAGCCTTTGCTTCCTCCCTCAGTCCTACGGTATAGAGAAATCTTTCTGCTGTTATCATGGAGGCAAACGGCACATTTTCTCCCGAGGCTGACATTCCTCATAAGCCTTCACCGCTCTGAACCTTCTGACTTAGAAGGCCTGGACAGACAGACAGCAAGTGTGTGCCAGGATGGGAAAGATGTCTTTTGCTCCAAACTTGTTGAGTTCGAGAACTGAAGAAAGGAGCTGCCCACTTTAAAAGCCCAGCGTTTCTATGTGGTCCTTCATTTTCCTTCCTTTCTCCACCCTTCTTCGTCTTGTCTGCCAATTAACCCAGGCATCGCAGTTTTGCTGGGGGAGGGGGATGGGCGGGGACAAGGCAGAGAGCTGTAGAGACACTATATAATGCCCCATGAGGGTGTCAGAATCTGACAGCCTTCAATAGGTTAATTTTTCAAAGCGGTAAGCTGATCTTTCTGTATAAAATGCACATCTGCAGGGTGAGCCGTATTAAGTGTTGGTGAATTATGGCCCCAACCTAGGGGTCACTTGAGCTTCAGCGCTACAAGCACCTTAATGTTTTTTCGAAGGAGGGCTCTGCTAATTGCTTCCATATGATTCTTTCCAGCGGGGAGGCCCCTCCTCCCAGCCTCCATCACCGTCCCCACCCCCTCCACAGTTGTGCCGTGACACACACAGGAATAATGAGCTATGAAATTGTACCACACTGATTAGGGGTGGGGCTTACAACAGAACCTGCCATTCCCCCCCCCCCCTGGGTTTTCCTTGACTCTTTAAGTTCAGACAGCTTTGGGGGTCAAGTCCCAGAAGCCCGGGTCTTCCCCTCTGTTCCCTTCTCCTCCATTCCTTTAAACCACTGGGAGTGTACGCTTATGCTGTGAAGGGGTAGGCAGACCATTAATTAGCTTGACTGCTAAGCCGTTGTTGGAAGGCTGAACTGGAGACGTTTTAAAGGGTGTGTTGGCATGTTGATGGAGAGGTGGGAAAGGGAAGGAGGTACAAGCGGATCCACAATGTGCCCCTGGAAGGACCCTTTGTCTAGGAAGCCACTCCAGACAGGAGTCTTCTGAGATTTGTTTACAGCTTGCCCAGCAGTGGAGGAATACTAGAACTGATGCAGGGTGGCTTCCAGGTGGTTACTTCAGAGCCATTTTGTATTTGATTGGAAGAGGGTCAACCTAAGACTTGTCACCTGAAACATGGACCAGGAAATTCTCTATCTCAGCTACCATTGTATGCCAGGCACTTCCACAAGCACCGAGGGTTCTCTAGGTGTGAACACGCCCACTTGCAAGGGAGGAAATGAGGGCTCAGCACAGCCAGCTGCTGGCTTGGGATTACTACTCAGTCACGCAGATGGACCGCTTAGTACAAACTGGTACGAATGAGGAAAAGATTTCTGAGAGCCTTATAGAACTGTTGAGAGAATAAAATAAAAACCCCACAAAGCAGCAAAGGTTGGAGCATCTATTTAACATGAAGTTATCGGCGGTTTTCGTTTCTATTATTTGTGTCATTGTATATACCTCCTTTCCCCAATGGTCACACACTCCTGGACATCCACCTGGGTTTGGAGCTCCCATCCCTGGCCTTCACTAGTTCCACACACCAGTTTCTGCTTTGGCATTGTTCAGCTCGGAGTGACATCATGCCTTCTTGAAGTTTTCCAAGGCTACCTATCCTGTTCTCTTGGCAGTAAAGCACACTGCCCTCTGCCTTTAATTAGATGGTTGATCTGGTATTTGTATGTTGCAGCTGTTTAATTTACCCCATGTTTATGGCTCCTTCTCCTTTGGCTAAATTGTAGTAATCTCGGTAGGGCAGTGGTCTCGTGTTTCCTGAGTTTCCTGGTGTACTCTGCTTAACATTGTGTCAACATAGCTTCTCAAAGAAAGTCTGAGAATAGCATTAAATAAATAGTACAAATATCCCATTGCAAATATTCATGAGATTTACTTCTATTTAACACATTTATGGTCTGATCTCTAGTCTACACCCAACTGTATGAACTGAAAACCAAAGTCTTAAATGAATAAATTAATGGTACAGCTTACAGTCTCACAAAACTGGAAACAACTTAACCCAAAGGAAGTTTGTGGAGAAAAATAATAAAGAAAAGCAAAACCAACTTTGAGATTTTATCTTACCCCCATTAGAATAGCAGGCATCATCAACATCAACCAAACGGACAACAAATGTTGGAGGGGCCGGTGTGGGGAAAAGAGGACTCCTCCACGTTAACTGTTGATAGGACTGCAAACTGACCCAGCCACTCTGGAAATCAGCAAGGAGAATTCTAAAATAACTAAAACCAAATCTACCATATGACACAGCTATTCCAACGCTTGGCATATGCTTAAATGACTTGACACCCTGCTTCACAGGTACTTTCTCTGCCATGTTCATTGCTGGTCTATTCACAACAGCTAGAAAATAGAAACAATGTTATTGTAGGGAGGCCAACGTGTGCATTTCCTGGCCACCCAGACTCCCGAAATAATTACACAGAAACCATATTATTTGCAATACTGTTTGGCCAATAGCTTAAATATATTTCTGGCTAGCTCATATCTTAATTTAACCCATTTCTCTTAATCTGTGTATTGCCACATAGCTTCGTATTACTGGCTAGTTTCCAGCTGGCAGATCACGTTTTTCCCCTCTGGCAGCTACATGGCGCCTCATCACTCTGCCCTCTTCCTCCCAGTATTCAGTTTAGTTTTCCCTACCTACCTCTATTCTGCTCTGTGCAGGCACAAGACAATTTCTTTATTAACCAATGGCATTCACAGCATATGGAGGAGAATCCCACATCACCATGTCCTTTAACTGATGAATAGACAATGAAAAGGTGGCGCATCTACAGAATGGAATACTATTCAGCTGGAAAGAGAAGGAAAATCATGACCTTTCCAGGTAAATGGATGGAACAAGAGAAGATCATATTGAGTGAGATACCCAGACCCAGGAAGACAAACATCGAATATTCTTCTCTCTCATAGGAGGCTCCTAGCTACAAACTATCAGATATGAGTACATATCTTGGAGTAACTGAGAAACCAGGGAAGCAAAAGGGACCATTGCCGGGGTAGGGGTTGTTAGGGAGCAATAGAGAGGGAGGGATAGTGCACAAGGGATCAAATCATAGAAGTGCTAAGAGAGCTGATAATTAGTGGAATAGATAAATACAGAAGATGGGAGGGGGTAAAAGAACAGTAAGGATGAAGGCATAAGTCACAAACAATGCCACACCAGTTTGGAATTATGAGTAATAGGGTGGTATTTATTTAAAGAGGAAAAAACTTACAGATCACCAACCCAGACAACAGCCCTCTGCGCAACCAGGAAGGGAGTCTAGTCGCTGGCAAAGCAGGAAGTGAAAAAAGTGAGCGGAGGAAGTAGCCGTTTTTTTAAAGGGAGAGACACCACGCTCCAATGGGCTGGTATCTCAGCAGCTATTGGTTGGAGGGGCGGAAGGACCTCCCGCAACATAAGGACATTTGACAAAGCCATAATGAATCATATTACTAACTATATACCTAATAAAACATTAAAGCAATTTAAATCTGTATGTAAATATTCATAAATAGTTTAATGACATTATTCTATTTGGACTGACAATGCTCCCTCCAGAAGTGACATGACCACATACCAGAAATCCCAACACCAGGCAGGAAACGCTCTCTTTTGAGCTCTTGGCTAGGTTTGTCCGAGAGACTCCCAAAACAGACTATTTCTATTGCTGTTGGTGCTCCTCAGAGGAGGAAGGTAAGTTCCCATCGCTGAAGATACCTTGCAGTTCAATGGCAGGGCCCAGAGGCCCCTGAACTAGAGCAAACTGAATGCTTCCTCTTGAGAACATACCAGAATATACTATGCTCGCTTCCAAAGGAGAATATCTACTTCCCTTAGCCAAGAGGATAACTATATGTTTTTACAAAGGAGAATAGTAACCAATATCCTACCCAGCTATGAAGCCTAAGAATCGTAGCATTTAGTTTCTAGCATGGTATAACTTCAAGGGTGCAGTAGTGGGAAATATACCTTAGTGGTGACCAACAGCTCTACATAGGGCTTAAGACTCACTCAGCAACAGAGAAATTGTGCCTGGTGCTGGAGACCTAGCCAGCTCCAAATGGCTAATAAAGAAATGAATCAAGGAGAACCTACAACCACCACTTTACTGAAAGAACCACTGTAATCCCTAATTACTTCTTAAATATTTGTCCCTAAGCCCATAGATGAATCATTCCTTACCCCTCAAAAAGGAAACTTCACTTGACAGTAGATAGAGACCTTTACAGAAAACTGCAACCACACAAAATACGTAGCTGTGGAGCCCAGTCCCAAGGAGGAAATGTCTACAGAATACTTCTACATCTAAGGCTTAGGAAACATTACATACGAGGGGGTAGGAAGATGGTAGGAGCCAGCGAATCTGAAAAACTGTTGTGAAACTGTGTCTCCTACTAATTTCAGAAGCTACGCCCATAAAATCTTCCCAACCTGACTGTCTAAACCTGAGTGGAACATCTTCAACAACAGACTTGCCAGAGTAGAAGGGGAAAGCCCAGGAAGCCTCAACTCTACACAGAAACCCACAGGAAACTAAGAAATGCTAAGAATGGGAGAAATAGTATCCCTTAGGAAAAAAGAACATGCAGGTGGTTATGCAATACCCAAAGGCCGGCCCCCAAAATGTAGGTACAAGTACCATTGTACAGACTGCACAGGCTGAATACACACACACAAACACACACATGGACATTCCACATGTCCTTAGTCACAATAAGATCTATATAAACAGTCTATGCCTAAAAGAATCAAAGATAAGATTACAACTTGTAGTCCATGACGTCAGAAAATAGGATGTTAGACAATGGATTTTGGAAAGTGTTGAGGCAATCATTGTAGAAGGACACACTAATTTAACTTGATTGAATTACTGAGACTGATAGCTGCCCCTCCCCATCTACGTGTGGAGATTAATGAAAAAGACAACTCCACGGGAGAAACACCAGCTTTTAGCTATGTAGAAAGAATGGCTGAGGCATGATACCTTCTATTTCTATTTACTTGTTTCTTAATGTTTACACCTTTGCATTTTAATTGGTTGTTGTACTTTAATATTTAACTCATTAGAAAGACCTTTATGTCCTTTCTCTAAACCTAATGTACAATACTTTCTCTAATACTTTTCAGACTTCTAACACAAATACTTTTCTCTCATTCTTATTTCACCTCCCTTTCTCCTTTCTATTTATTTATTACTCCATTCTTTAAATATTAACACTCTCAGAAAAAGGAAAATGCTAATATCCCCCAAAACATATCATATGATATTGTTTCTGAATCTTACATGAAACACAGGTTAACATGGGAGCCTCTCTAAACTATTATATTTGTTACTACAATTGGCTTCCATAATCAAAATAGATCCAAATAAAAACAGCTTACCAGAAAGACCCTTACAAAATAAAATTAAACAAAATTTAACAGCTCCCCGCACTCAAAACAGCAGGTAAAGGGGACAACATAAAAACTGGAAGACATATCACCCTAATAGATTCACAAGATACAATCAAGGAACACACACAGAAAATATAGACAAAAATCCATTATGACATCGCTATTAGCTTAAGATTTCTCAGTATCAGAAAATAAAAATGAAGTAGCTGAAATGCAAAAATTCAGTAGTATACTACCTTTTTAAAATATCAATTATTAGATGGAGGACTCAAACAAATATTCATTAATTCAAGATCTAAGAAGGAAGTTATCAAAGTGCATGAAATGGCAAAAATTCAAATTTTTGAAGGAAAGATTCATCAAGGAAACTAAAATGTTGAAAGAAAACCAAACAAAAATTATGGAAAAGAAATAATGCAAGAAAAAATACAGTAAAAAGCATTATCAAATAGACAAGACCAATAAAAAGAACTTATTTCAGTGATGGAGGGCAAAGTGAAGACAGCAATACATTTAGATAAATATAAATAAAAATAAATATGAATATGAATGATAAATATGAATAAAACTTCCAAGAATTATGACATACATTTGAGAAACCAAACCTTGAAATCTATGGAGTAGACAAAAAAAGAGCTAAGATAAAGTCTAAAGGTATAGAGAATTTCTTCCATAAAATTATAGCAAAAATTCCAATTACAGAGAAAGAAGTGGACACTAAAGATGAATAGATGAGTTCTTGGAAGTAGTCATAATGTCTAAACAGCAAACATCTAATGTGGAGAGAAGAAAACTACCAATTAATTAAGAAACCAGAACAAGTACTGACAGAACATACTTAACAGCAGATCCTTCTTAATAATTAACTTAAATGCAAATGACCTCAATGTACTAATAGAAGATCCAATTATCTGTTGTTTCCAAGCTATACAACTCACGGACAAATAAGCCCCAAACCAAAGTGCAAGGATCAAAATTCTCCTGTCAAGCAAATGAAAAGTATAAAGCAAAAGATCTGTCAAGGCAATTGCTGCACCTGATGAAATAAATTTAAAATCAAAACTAGACAAAAGAAAACATACAGAAGGCTGTTATGCAATAGTAAGTATAGCAATTTATTAAGAAGACATAACAGTTGTGATTATGTATACATCAAATGTTAGTGCTCCTAATCTCATAAAACAAGCGCTAAAGGCTATGTATGTTCAGTTGGGTCATGATACAGTAAAGGCAGGAGCCTTCCGTATCCTACTCTCATCTTTAAACCTCAGCAAAATGTCTTCATTATTAAATCATGTCATAGATAGATTGGATTTAACAGACTACTGCGTGAAACAACCATAGAACCTGCTCCAAAATTTGTCACATGATAAACACTTTTGGGAGAGAGAGAGAGAGAGAGAGAGAGAGAGAGAGAGAGAGAGAGAGAGAGAGAGAGAGAGAGAGAGAGAGAGAGAGAGAGAGAGAGNAGAGAGAGAGAGAGAGAGAGAGAGAGAGAGAGAGAGAGAGAGAGAGAGAGAGAGAGACAGAGAGAGAGAGAGAGACAGAGAGAGAGAGACAGAGAGAGAGAGACAGAGAGAGAGAGAGACAGAGAGAGACAGAGAGAGTAAAACTAGAGATGAAATGGGAATTATGAATACACAGGCTCATTAGGGAATACTTTGAAAGATTGTAATTTGAAAAAATTGTGGAAAAATCTAGAAAACTGATAAATTTTTAAATATGTTTAATCTACCAAAATTAAATTAGTGACTTAAAGAAACCCGTAACAGGCAATAATATTGAATCAATAATTAAGTCTTCCTAGAAAAGCCTAGGACTGGTTGAAATTATTATCAAACTCTGCCAGACTTTTAAGTATTTAACACCAATAGTCTTCAAACTAGTCCACAAAATAGAGAGAAAAGGACAAGGAACTCCACCAACCAAAGCTGGTATTCTACTGATACCAAGACAGATAAGACACAAGGAAGAAGGAAGACTATACTAGACCACATTCCATGGGAGAACACTGCTGCAAAAATTCTCAACATACTGCTCATACACTAAAATTAAAATGCACACAAGTTGGTTTTATGCAGAGTTCTAACTTTTTCAAACAACAAAATCAATAAATGTCATATACTATCTAAAGACAGAAGCTTCACTAATATCTAAGTATATGTAGAAATGGCATTTGATAAAGTTCCATGTGTTCTAATTTCAAAAGTCTTGAAGAAGTTAGGAGTTGAAGGAACATAGACAAAGCTATACAAGTGGAAGACAAATGAAAGAATGCTTTATTAAACTGGAATAGGAGAAGGATGCACACACTCTTCCCACTTACTCAACACAGTGCTCAAAGTTGAAGCTAAAGTAATAAGGGCCTGGCAGTGGTGGCGCACGCCTTTAATCCCAGCACTCAGGAAGCAGAGGCAGGCGGATCTCTGTGAGTTTGAGGCCAGTCTGGTCAATAAGACCAGGACAGGATAGGCTCCAAAGCTACAGAGAAACCCTGTCTTGAAAAACCAACCAACCAACCAACCAACCAACCAACCAACCAACCAACCAAACAAACAAACAAACAAACAAACAAACAAATAAGCATGAAAGATACAAATTAGAAAGGAAGAAGCCAAATTATTCTAATTTTCAAAGAATTCTACAGACTCTTGTAGAAAACTCAGATATGAGCAACATTTTCAACAAAGCATATTATGAAACCAATATGCAAAAATAAGTAGGTTTGCTATATATAAGAATGAATCTACTGGGCAGTGGTGGCACCCACTTTTAATTTCAGCACTTGGGAGGCAGAAGCAGGTGGATTTCTGTGAGTTCAAGGCCAGCCTAGTCTACAGAGACAGTACAGGCTCTGAAGCTACACAGAGAAACCCTGTCTCAAAAAATAAAAAAAAAATGACTTGTATTAAGAATTCAGCACTTAAAGGAAAATTCTGCCAGAGAGGAACTTTATGGACAGAAGAGAGGGAATGAAGGAAACAATCAATTTCATGTCTCCTGCCTCAAATCAATTGCCAAATGGAAACCTTAGCGAATGTGGCTATTATATACAGCCATACATGTTCCTGAAAATTGAAGAGCATTATGGTAAGTTCTTCCAGACACAAAAACTAAAAACTCGTAAGTGCAACATGGGACAGCTCAAGCTGAAAAACAATGCTGGTATCTTAGGGTCATTGTGGGGGCTGTGGCTTCTGGGGGAAGAGAACACTTGCAGACTAACTGAACCAAATGCATCTCTGTTACCGTTTCCTTCCTCTTTGGGAGTAGCCATGTTGAAATATTTGGTCATTTCCAATTGTCACTTGCTGTTCCCATCAATAACAATAAAAAACACATGTATGCAAGTCTAATAAAAAATGAACTGGATGAGAAAGGTATGAAGAAAATACAATATTTACAATAGCTTAAAATATAAATGCCTAGGAATAAACCTCACCAATATGGTGAGAGATTTTTTTTGCAATGGAATCTATAAGACACACTGAAGAAATGGAAGACACTTTAAAATGTACCGAAGTCTCTCTTTGTTCATAGATTGACAGAATTAATCTTGTGAAACTTGCTACATTACTGAAAGCTATCTATGAATTCACTGCAATTCCCAACAAAATTAAAATGGCTTTCTTTGTAGAACTAGAAAAACCAATCCTAAAATGACATACGAGCATACGACTCAAATAGAGAGCTCAATACTGAGCAGAAAAGAATGATGACCCTAACTTCATTTTATAACACAGAACTATAGTGACAAAGACAGAATTGTAGTGGCACAGAATAAGACATACGTACCAACATAACAGAATAGGGAATTCCAGAAATAATCCCCCACACAGCAATAGCCACCTAATATTTGACAAATGTGTCAAAAACATATAGCAGTAAAAAGACAACATCTTTAATAAATGATACTGGGAATATTGGATATCCACATACAGAAGAATGAAATCAACCCCTCAGCACTCTATCTGTACAAAAAAATCACTCCAACATAGAGCAAATTCTTTGACATGAAACCTGAAATTCTTAAACTGCTAATGTAAAACAAAGGGATGTACACATAGACAAGAACTTTCTAAAGGGGCTGGAGAGATGTCTCAGAGCTTAAAACCAATGACTTCTCTTCCAGAGGTTCCGAATTCAATTTCCAGCAACCACGTGGTGTCCCACAACCACCTATAACGAGATCTGGTGCCCTCTAGTGGTGTGTAGACATATCTGCAGGCAAAACTCTATGTGGTTCCAGTAGCACAGGAAATGTCCTCAACTGTTGACAAATGACATTCCTGGGAGTTCAAAAGCTTTTGCACAGCAGGTGAAAGAAATGGTAGGCTGAAGAGGTAGGACACGTAGTGGGAAATTTTTTTTTTTTACTAAGGGTCCTACTGAGCATTAACTTTCAGTTTGACACAGCCTAGTGTCACCTGAAAAAGGAGTCCCAACTGAATGCTCCATCAGGTTGCTCTATGGGAATATCTGTGAGTGATAGTCCTGATTATTTTAACGATTTAAGAGGTGGGTCCAAGCTCCAGTGGGTGACTCCGTTTCCTGGGCAGGGGTCCTGGGCTACATAAGAAGTCTAACTATGCATAAGCCAGAGAGGAAGTCAAATGTAGCACTCCTCCATGGTCTCTGCCTCCAGGTTTCTGCCCTTACTTCCTTTAATGGTAGACTTTAAAAGTAGACTGTGATCTGAAAGAACAAATCAAATATATCCTTTTCAATCTAAGCTGCTTTTGATAAGAGTATTTTATCGGCACAATAGAATGAAACTTAAAATACCAACTATTCCATAGTCAGGGGCTAATGTCTGGAGTATGCAAAAAGCTTCAAAATTGAAAATACATACACACACACAACAAATGAACAAAAAAATCTTTAAATCTTCTAAAAAGAAAGGGGGATGAACTAAACAAACAGAACAAACAATCCTATGAAAAGACATGTAAAAATATATATAATAAATTGTTGAAAACCCATTCTATATCCTATGCATCAATGAAATTCAAATACAATTTGCATTAAGATTCCATATCATTCTTGTCAGAATGGTTACAATTAAGAAAAAGAAGCAAACAACAAAAGCTAGAGATGTGAGGAAAGAGTAACTATTCTGTTCCGTGCAAACTTGTGGAGTCAACATGAAAGTCAGTATGGGTACTTCCACAAAACTAAAAATAGAACTATCACATGACCCAGGCATACGGTGCTGGCTGTATGTCAAGAGACGATCTATTCTACCACATCGGCACTTGCACAGGCTATGTTTGTAACTAGCTTCCCTTGCCACAATAGTTAGAAACGGAACTTGTCAAGCTGTTCAGATAAGAAAGATAAAATGTGGTTTACATGTAGAATGGGATTCTATTTAGCATTAAATAATCGTGAAATCTTTGGAGAAAAAAATGGAAGGAACTGAAAAGTATTGTCTTAAGTGAAGTAATTGAGGCTTGCAAACACAAACACCGCATATTTTCCCCAATTTGTAGATCTTAGATTTTAATTTTATATGTGTGTGAGGGGATAAGTATAGGTCATAAAACTAGAAAAGGGAAGGTGAGAGAGGGAAAAGTATTTTTAAAGAAAGATTATGAAGCTAGGGATGAAGAATAAAGATGGTAACAAAAATATACATGCATGTAGGAATAAGGAGGGCTCCTGGAGGAGGGCAGGAAATTGGAGAGGGTGGTGAAAAAGGAGAATCAAATAATTATGTAGAAAAATCCCAGTATGAATCCCATGACATTGCAGATTAATTTAAAATGACAATAAATAAAAAAAATCAAAGATACAAACAAATCTATAACAAAAAAGTTTGAAGTACTAATAAAATCTCTCACCAAAAGAAATCAGGACTGCATAGATTTATGGCTAAATTCTACCAAAACTTAAAAGAAGGCTAATATCCATGTCCCCCAAGCTTCTGTGAAACAGAGAGGGAACAAATACAACCAAACTCATTCTACAATGACAATATCACTTTGATTCACAAGCTGGCTAAGAACACTAAAAAACCACACCAAACCAAATAAAAAACTATAGACTAGTTTCTTTGAAGAACACAGTTATAAAAATATCTCAATAAAATACTTGAAAGCTCATTTCAAGAGCACATTAATAATATGTCTATCCTCATCTCAATGAATGTAAGGATGATTTAACATGCAAAATTCAAGAAGTGTGAGACAGGACATAAGTAGACCAGAACAACAATTCCAGGGTTATCATAATAGATGTAGTAAAGGCTTTGGCAAATTCCAACATTCCTTCAAGATAAAAGCTCTGAAGAAAGTTGAAATAGAAAGGACATATTGCAACATAAGAAGGCTATATACAACAAACCTGCAAGCAACATTATACTACAAGGGGAAAGGTGAGAAGCATTTCTTCTGAAGTTAGAAATGAGACGAGGGTTTTTTTTTCTCTCTCTCTCTCTGTTCTTATATAAATAGTTCTTGAAGTCTTAGTTACAGTAACGAGGCAAGAAAAAGAAATAAAATTTTACAAATATGAAAGTAAGAAGTCAAATCACTCTTATTTGCAGATTAGGTATGACTTCATTATTTAAAACTCTAAGTCTATAACAGAAAATTCTTAGATTTTATGAATACTTTAAGCAAAGTAATGGGATACAGAATTAACATGCAAAATACAGTAGCTTTCTTCTATACCAATAATGAGTTTTCTGAAAATGAAATCAGGATATATAATCCCATTCTTAACAGCCTCAAAACTTCTGGGAATGCTAGAAATAAACCCAACCAAGGAAGTAAAAGATCTACATAATCAAAACTTTAAAAGCCAAAGAAATCAACTGAAGAAGACATTACATGTTGCTAAGATCTCTCACAACCCTCCAGCAACAGGAAAAAAAATCCTAAAAGGCATTGGAGGTAAGAGTTATGGAAGAAAAAAGGCTGAAAGATGTTTCAGGAGCATCCAACAGGAAACCATCAGTCAGAGAAAAAGATAAATTCTAGAATGAAGAGAAGATGGCTGGGGTCTACAAAAGAATGGTAGATGGTCCAATAAAGAGTGAGTGAATATTTTATATTTAATAGAAATCCATGAGCTGCAGAGAAGAAGGTATATTCTTTCCTATTTGGGTGGAATATTCTATAGATGTCTGTTAAGTCCAATTGATTCATTACCTCCATTAATTCTCTAATTTATCTGTTAGGTTTCTGTCTGATTGACCTGTCCATTGGTGAGAGAGGAGTGTTGAAGTCTCCTACTATTAGTTTGTGCTGTTTGATGGCTGCCTTGAGTTTTAGTAATGTTTCTTTTACGTACGTGGGTGCTTTTATATTAGGGGCATAGATATTCAGGATTGAGACTTCATCCTGATGAATTGTTCCTGTTATGAGTATAAAATGTCCCTCTCCATCTCTTCTGATTGAAGTTTGAAGTCGACTTTGTTAGAAATTAGTATGGCCACACCTGCTTGTTTCTTAGGTCCATTTGCTTGATAAGCCTTTTCCCAGCCCTTTACTCTTAGTAGGTGCCTGTCTTTGTGTTTGAGGTGTGTTTCTTGTAAACAGCAGAATGTTGGATCCTGTTTTCGTATCCAATCTCTTAGCCTGTGCCTTTTTATAGGTGAGTTGAGCCCATTGACATTAAGTGATATTAATGACCAGTGGTTGTTAACTCCGGTCACTTTTTTAGTAGTAGAATTTGTGTGTTACCCTTCTTTGAGTTGCGCTGGTGACGGGTCTCTAGATGTCTGAGTTATTGTGGTCATTGTTGGACTCCTTGGTTAGTGATTTTCCTTCTATTACTTTCTGTAAGGCTGGATTTGTGGCTAACTGAGAAAAATAAGACTAATTTAAAATTCACAAAATAAAAAAGAGGTTTATTTGTTAACACATAGGGTCATGGGAGGAGTGGGCTGAGAATGAGGCTGTGGCTTGGTTCTTAGTGGTAGAAATTTCTCCATCACCAACCCATGGTCTCACACAGAATCGTGACCTGAAATCTCGAGAGTTATGCCCAGTCAGCCTATCTGTGGTGTGTTATGCTCAATCTGAAGAGAAGTTAGGAAGACTCCTTCTTCAGTGTTCACTGTCATCAGAGTCAGTTTGAGTCTCTGTATCATGTGTGCACACACATGCACACACACACATACCACGTGCACACATGCCAGTGTGTGTACATGCGTGAGTGCGAGCATGCACACACACACACAGGTGGCTTTAATGTAGTGGGGTTGTGTTCTTTTCCACATCATTTTTAAATTACTTTCGTTTATATCTGCAGATGAAGCTAACCTCAACCTTCCTCTTTAGCTTCATGTCTCAGATGTTAAATTCACTCTATCCACAATTTGTCCTATTAGTGCTTCCTGAAACAAGACCCGCCACACTTTGTTTATCTGTGTTTTCCATAGCTCAAGGATAATATTAATGTACCTGTGGTAAATAATGTACCAGTTATTATTCTGTGTGCTTTCCTAATTCATGACCACCACAGACTTATTATTCCACGAAGTAGTCAGCATTAAAACAGTCTTCAAAGCAATAAACAAGGGCACAGATGTTAAACAATTAGCCCATGCTCCCGCAGCTTGACTTGTGATGACAAAATCTGAAGAGAGGCAGTCTTGCGCCAGGATCAGGATCTTATCCTTTGGGCTGTACTTTCTACTGGATGCCAGAATTAGTTAAGTAATTAATAAAACCAAACTGGAGCCATGAAACTCTGAAATGTTCAGGAAGAATGCCCAATAAAATACCCAGGGAAAATGTGTCTGTTGGAAAAGTTACAGAAGTGCAGTTTGTCCATTGCCAACTCTGTAAGACTTGACTGGGAAGCTCAGATATTTCCCAGGGTTTGAAGGCTGCCCTTCCTGCTCCAACTTACATTGACTTTCTCTACAATATAGTCCTAACGAAACTGCAAACGCAGAGCTTGGAATGAGGAAAAATCCCAAATTCTGCTCTGTTAAGTTACAGTAATCATACAGTTTCCATTCCTTACCTTATTTCCAGGTTTCTCAAATCTCCCTTCAGCATGCTAGCTTCACAATGTAAAAGCTCATAACATCTCCATCAGAATTTAAAGAGCACGCTCAAATGTGACATTCTCTGTCAATCTTCTCATGCTTGTTACACTATGAGTGACAGGAACAAGTTAAGAGGAGAAAGATTTATCCATGGGCCCATGAGCTTGGATAATATGTTAGGCCACCCGAGGCATGTAGCAGGAGAGATTCTTCACCTCACTGTCTTTGGGAAGCAGAGCAGGGGGAGGGAAGCCTGAAAACCTTAAAATTAATTCGCCCAGTGACCTATCTTCAGATAGGCTCCACCTCCAAAATTTTATCACCTAACAAATGGCCCCACCAACTGGGGACCAAGACTTCAAAAGATGAGCGTATTTAAGTCATGATGTAACAAACTAAAGGTAATGTTAGGAAAATTTTTGTTTTGCTGAAAAACAAATGATTTTTTTTTGCTTTAAAAAATTATTGAAAATAGATTATTGTCTCATACAATACATCCTGACTCACGTTTCCCCTCCCTCCACACCTCCCATCTGCACCTACCTCCCCTTTTCCCCAGATCCATAACCCTGCTTTTTTTTCTGCATCTTCAGAAAAGATCTGGCCTAGCCGGGCGGTGGTGGCGCAAGCCTTTAATCCCAGCACTAGGGAGGCAGAGGCAGGCAGATCTTTGTGAGTTCGAGGACAGGCTCCAAAGCTACAGAGAACTCTGTCTCAAAAACAAAACAAAACAAAACAAAACAAAACAAAACAAAAAAAAGAGCAGGCCTCTAAGAGACAACATCCAAACAGGACAAAACAAGATCAACAAGGCAAGGCAACAGCTCTCATATTGATTGAGATTGGACGAGGCAACCTAATAGAAGGAAAGGAGTCCCAAGAACACGTAAGAGTCAGAGATACACCCGATCCCACTATTAGGAGTCCTCCCCTCCCCGCCCCGCGATGCCCAAAACAAGACAAAACAAAAAACAAGCTAACAGTCATAACATACATGCAGAGAGCCTGGTGCAGACCTGTACAGGTCTGTGTTTGCCACTCGAGTCTGTAAGTCCATCTGGGTCCTGCTTAGTTGATGTGGTGAACCATGTTCTCCCGGTGTCCTCCATTCCTTCTGACTCCCCTATTCCTTTCCTCACCCTCCTCCCAGGGGTTCTCTGATCTCCTAGGGGGAGTGTCTATAGTAGAATTCTGTTGCCTAAGAACTTCCCATTAAAATTTCTGGGGCACATTGATGGAGGATGATGATTCTTCAGACTTTATGGATATTTTGAGGTAGTTATATTGTAGAATAATCCCAGACATAGATTTTTTTCCCTCATATCTTTTATTTATGAATGGTCATTCTGAAGTTTCTTCTGCTCCATCTTAATTTGTTATTCTGGTTTCTAACATCACTATGGAGGGCATTCATGTAGCGTTGTGGTTTGGTTTCTATGGTTCTTATCAAAGCTGTAGGTTCCTGGTTTTTGGAGTAGCACCAGCTCTCCATGGTGTTAAATTCTATCCATTAGACTGCCAGGCCAGACCACTTGTTATCAGGTGGACATGAGTACAGAGTCCTTACCCTTGTCTATGCTACCATCCTGCTGGGTTAGCAAAGAACTTATGGAGTGACTAACCAGATTAAGAAGGAAAATGTTTTAATGAAACTTTCCTAACAATGTCCACTGGAAGTTACAAATTTAAAACACCGGTGTGTGTGTGTGGGGGAGGAGTCATTCCTCAGATGGTGGCACATTGGAACGAAGCTGAGGGAGGTGCAGGGATGATCGTCATGGTCCTGCTCTGTGATGAGTACCACATTCTGCAATTGTCAGTCATTGCTAGGGCCTAGGGAGTTCTAGTTAAATCATTGGTATCTAAGGAATCACACATATCTCCATGCAATTATGGACTGGAGGACCATCAATTTTATTTTTAAAATATATCCTTGTTAAGATAATGCATTTATTTTTATAAATAGGCCTCCATGGATAAAGCTGTAGACCATGACTTTCATTGGATGCTAGACATTTTAATTCATCTGCTGTTAGTTAATTTTTCATCTGTAAGGTCTAATTGCCGCTGGAACAATAACCCTACCCTTTGATTTGTAGGTACTTCTTACGGCTGTTGTCTACTTATGACACATCTAGAGTGTAGTTCTCCGTTCCTGTGTCTGTGAAATACCAGTCATGCAGCTAATACCTGATTTTAAATAAAGAAAAACTCAGTAAAGGGAAAGATGAACATTTTGGTGGCATGCTCAGGTATAAATGACTGTGTAATGTGGCTACATGCTTTGTGATAGCAATAAATGGCCTAATTTCTGGTGATGAAATTATTAACTTCCCAGCTACACCCATTTCAGCTCTCTTTCTATTGGTTACACACCACTCCTCTTTCATCCAAGGACCCTACCTGGGGGCGTGACCCCAGGAGAGACATCCAGCCTGTGCTCAAACAAAACATGTGCCGAGACTGCCATAAATGGTGCTGAGAAGGGATGTGGGGACCAATCCAGTAGGTAGAGAAAATTGTTCTGAAGGAATTATCCACACTCTACAGTTAGTAGACGCCTGAGTTTGAGCTGAGCTGTGCCTAAGTACACATTTCCCAACCACACTTGCAGACAGCTGTGAACCACACTTGCAGACAGCTGTGAACCACACTTGCAGACAGCTGTATCATTGATTCCCATTCTACCAAATGAAGACTAGCCAAAATGTGACGTTCAAAGCAAGGGTTTTGCCTTTCTTTCACCTTCTTTCTGCATCACTTATTTTGACGAATTTCAAGTTGTATTTATCCTACTTTCACAGATTCTGTTTTGTTATCTTTGATTCGTGGTCAGAAGGATATTTCCCTGTATATTTGCTTAAAATGTTTGTATTTCTAGCTCTCATATTTTAGTCTATGATCAGTTTTGAGTTAAATTTTACATATGATATAAGGAGGTGTTGAGTTCATTCTTCTAACTATGATATTTAACTGATCCGACATTCCTACAGTGAGTACCCTTTCCATCAAATTACTTTTGTAACTTTGTCACAATCTATTAACTGTATAGGCAAAGGATTGTCTATAGGTCCTTAATTCTACTCTTTTGGACTGATCTAGTCCATGAATCTATAGGTGGGTCTTGTGTCAGTATTCTTGTCTTGAATGATATAACATTACAGTAAAATTACAAATCACAAATCTTGTAATCACAATTATGATCTTCTATTTTGTTTTTCCCCCAGAATAACTTTAGCTCTTCTAAGCTATTCCTTCACCAATTTCAATTATAAAACGATTTTGCTTAAGGAGCTGGCTCTTTGGAACCTATTCTTTATGGTGGGATGCCTTGCTCAGCCGGATGCAAGGGGGAGGAGCTTAGTCCTGTCTCACCTTGATGAGCCATGCTTTGTTGACTCCCATGGGAGGCCATACCCCTTCTGAATGGAGATAGAGAAGGAGTGGATGGGGGAGGGTAGAAGGGAGGTTTTGGGATGGGACAGGAGGAGAGGAGGGATGGGAAACTGTGGTTACTATATAAAATAAATAAATAAGTAAGTTTAAAAAATCCTGCTTAAACCAAGTGGTGGTGGTGCACACCTTTAATTTCAGTACTTGGGATGCAGAAGCAAACAGATCTCTGTGAGTTCAAGGCCAGCCTGGTTTACAGAGCAAATTCCAGAACAGGCTCCAAAGTTACACAGAGAAACTCTGTCTTGAAAAACAACAATAACAACAACAAAATCTTGCCTGAATTTTGATAGGGATTGTATTAAATCAATAGCTCAATTTGAGAATAATGACTTTCTAGAGATGCGTTTCCAAATCACAAATATGAAGCTATACAGTGACTTTTAAACCTGAGAAGCAATCACCTGCAGTTTACAGATGCACACATTGTTCTCCCGTTGTTGTATCAACTCTAAAGGAGTTCATTTATTTTTATTATGGATTAAAAGTGTTATTATTAGTGTGTTAGGAGGGGTGGATTTGACCCTGCCTCAGTAAACAAGTAGAGGTCAAAGGATTACTCTGTGGAAAGTTTCCTTCCTTCCAACTTTATGTGGGCTCCTGGGACTGGACTCAGACCACCGGACTTGCACAGCCAGCTCCTGTCCCCACTGAACCATCTCATTAACCCAGGAATTGTTTTCTTCATTATTTATTGGTGTGCCCCTTGTTAACTCAGAAAATTGTTCAGGCAAAAATTATGTGGATGAATTCAGTGTCATAGACCACTTATTTTTTCTGACCCAACAAAAATATAACTGACATTATAAAAATATTTATTTTAATAATTTAGTTGAGTTTCAGAAATCAAGGTTTTCCCAAAGTTAGGATTTCATGAAATTGTATTTTTCAGCTCTCCTTTCCATTTGTCTTGATGTGTTGCTGAGGCTAACCTTAAACTTGTGGTCCTTCCATTTTTATCTTCTGAGTATAAAATTCATTCATTCACTCATTCATTCAAGCAGTTGTTGATTTTAACTTTTTTAACTTTCAACTTCAAAAACTTCATCAAGAATTCATTTAAAAAGTTTTACCACATCAACTCTCTGTGCTTATCTGGAAATACATTGCTCCATGTATGAACAAGGCTCTCTGTAGGAAAGCCTTGCCTGCTGTAAAATTCTTGTTGTCACTTTTCTTCTGTATTTTAAGTTTCTTATTTTATTACTTTATGGCCTTCTTTAATTCTATCAAAAATTCAGGAGTTAACTTTGTAATAATTTTTTTATATATGATAAGATCTTTTCCAAGATAATCTGTTGTTAGCTTTTGTTAATTTAACTGTAATTTATCACCTATAATCTTTGGAGTTGATTGGAAGTCTTGGGTGTGCACTTTGATCTTATTCACCAAGCTTGTGCCATTTTTTAATACTAATATTCTTTTTATTACTTTTCTGTTCTCTTCTCTACAACTCATATTATGTCCAGGTAAATGATTGCTATTATCCTGTAGGTCTCAGGGATGATGCTCACTTTCCTCATGCTCTTACTGGCTCAAGTCTAGTGCCAAGCCACTGTTGTGAGCTAGTCATTTCAGTGATGGGACTTTTTAACTCCAGAAAATCCAAGTTGACGGTTAAATTAATGTTTAGTAAGTGCTAATAAATATCTTCATTTTGGAGTAGTTAGAAACTCAGGAAGCTGCAAATATAGCCAGAGGAGTCTTTGCTGTAACCTAGTTGCCTTGGTAACTACATTTTTATGACAGTTTAATTATAAAAGTGTAAATTTAATGATAATGCAAATGGGTATTTATTGATTGACCTCTATTTTTCTTTCTCTTATTTGTAGACTTATATAACCACTACCATTATCAAGATATAAAACTAATCATACCACAAGATCACTTCACAATACTTACTTAAAATCACGTGTTTTTCTTTATTTCATTTATCTATAATCTTTGTCAACTACTTTTGTCTATCTCTATACTCTCTTTTGTTTCAAACATAATCAAAATGAAATATGTGACAATTCCAGTTTTCATACTACTTCTCCCCCTTTGTATAATGCTCTCCAGCTTTTAAAAATTTGCTGCCTATATCAATAGTTGATTGTTTTGTCACTGAGTATAATTCCAATGCATGAATGTATCTTTCATACCTTAAATAGTCTACTGTTCACGTACATAGTTGAATGAGAGATGTTCCCATGGATCTGAACACTTGGTCCCAGGTGTTGGTGCTGTTTGGGAGGTAATGGAACCTTTAGGAAGTAGCGCCTTCCTGGCACAAGTGTGTCTTTGTGGTTTGGAATTGAGAGTTCATAGCCTGACTCTACTTGTTCTCTCTCTCTGGCTTCATGTGTGGATAACAATGTTATTATCCACCCTGCCACCACGCTTTACTTGACTGTTGTCATACCTTCCCTGCCACGATGGAACCACAGTCAAAATAAAACGAACCCTTTATGCCTCTAAGTTGCTCTTGTGTTTTGGTAATGGTGTTTGAAATATTTTAATATATATCCAAACACACTCATTTACACAATTTCATTGTGTTCTTAATTTTCATTTTCTTAAGGCCTAGTGTTGTTAAATATTTCTCATATGCTTATTGTCTATTTGTAGAAGATTTTCAGTGTAGGGTCTGTTTTTATCCTCTGTTTATTTTCTACAGTTTTGCTTCTTTTTCCTAGCAGGTCTTCTGAGTTCTTCATATATTCTAATTCATTAGTGGTCTATGCAGTATTCTCCTAGTTTGGAGCTTCTACTTATCTTCATGTAGTGATCTTTCACAGAAAAAAACTACATTTTTTAAGAAATTATATTTACCATTTTCTTTTATGAATCGTGTTTTGAGTATTATGTCTAAGACTTTCCACTGATCTCCAAGTTTTGAAGGTTATTTTTTCTTAAACAAAATAAAACATGAAACCTTCCAAATGTTTTATGGTTGAAAGTAGTACAATTTCATCCATGACTTATTTATAACAAATTCTAATAGCCTTTATATTTTGTATTGTAATAAACATTTCTTTAGGTTTTCCATGCCTTCTGGATGTGGTTTTTTATTTACATCACTGAATAATACTTGTGCCAGAAGTTACCCTGATTTATTTATACATTCACCCACTGTAGGACATCTTGATTACTTTCAAGGTTGAGAAATTATATATAAAAACTACATTAACATTTCTCTGTAAGCTTTTCTGTGAAACAAAGAATTAAACTCAATTGATAAATACCAAGGAGTAAAGCACAAAACAATACTACACCAGTTTGGACTTATTATTAAAAGGGTTATTTATCTGAGGGGAAAAAAATTACAGAACACTGTCCTACATGACCAGGAAAGGAGTCTAGTCACCGAAACTGGAGTCCGAAGCAAGAGAGTGAGAGGAAGGCTGTCGTTTCTCTTTAAAGCAAAAGAGACTACACCCCAGTGGGCTGGTATCTCAAAGGCTACTGGCTGAAGGAGCAGAAGGAGCTCCTGCAACAAAGGAGCACAATTTCTGAATTGTAATAGGATTATAATTAACATTGTAAGAAATTAACAAACTTCTTCCAAAGTAGCTGTGTCATTTTCTGTTTCTAAAGAAGTGAATGAGAGTTCCTGTTTGTGCACATCAACATTTGAAATTGTTAGTGATTTTTATTTTGACCATTCCAGAAGATGATAGTGGCATATCATTGTTATTTTAATTTACAATTTTCTAATACATATTCTAATATATTTATTAGTATGATTCTTGTTGAGTTTTAAATGTTTTGTGCACATTTGGATAATAGTTCTTTATGCATTTTTGAGTTATTTTCCCCTCAGTTGTTTGTTTTCAGTTCATCTTTAAATAATACATTATAGAACAGGAATCTGTTTGGTCTTTTTTTAAATGTAGTTCAACTTAAATCTTAAAATTGCTTCATAATAATTTTAATGTTTATGTAGAATGACATCCTCAGTTGCCTATGTTTTCTCCTATGTTGTATCCAAACTTTATGGTTTTTGCATTTTACACTTAGAAAGACAAGTCTCATTTGAATATTTGCTTCCCAATTCTTCAAGTATAACCTAAAATGACTGTTCATTTCTTACTGAATTATTGTTTGTTCTTCCATCAAAAATCAGTCGACTATATTAGTGTGGGGCTGTTCCTATACTTTCTATTATGTTCCATTATTATATTTGTTTTTGCCTTTTTAAATAGTGTATTGATTATTTTGTGCCTTTTACTTTTCTATGTTAGTTTTAGAATTAGCTAGCCAATAAATTAGAAGTATAATTATTGAAATTATAAATTATTGAAATCTTGACTGAGATGGCAAACAAGAATCTTTAAATCAAGCTGGGAAAAATTAACATCTCAGTAATAGTAAGCTTTCTACCCATGAATATGAAATATTTCTCCATTTCTTCAGATTTTTATTTCTTTCATCCATAATTTGCACTTCGTTTTGTTCTGCGTATGAGATTCATATAGTTGTTGCTAGGTTTCTGCATGTATATTTCACTTTTTGATGCTAGTGTAACCTGTGTTGTGTTTTTCATTTTGAATGTCTCTTTCATTATGTAATAGAGATAAGCAATTGGCCAAATATATTGACTGTATATGCTACAACATCCTTGTCATATGCCATTATTTCCATTACTTACTGGTTGATTGTTAGGTATTTCATATGCACAAATATATGCATATGATTGTGTTATTTTTTTCTTTCCCAAGCCATATGCCTTTCCTTTCCCTATTGCCTTAGGTACAGCCTCAAATAAAAATATTGACTAAGAATGGTATTAAGGGTACATCCTTGACTCGTCCTTATTTTAGCAGAAATACATCTATTTTTAGTACTTTACTTATGGTATTACCATGCAGAGTCTCTTTCTAAGCAGAAGAAACTTCCTCCTATTCCTTATATAATGAGTTTTTATCCATGAGTGGGTATTTGAGCTCAAATTGTTTTTTATGGATTTTTTTAAACAAAATAACTTTCTCTTTAACTTATTAAATAATGTATTTTTCTGAGCCAGTGGCCTGCTTTATCACTCAGGTCTGCCTTGAGTAGTGGTTGACAATGCTGACCTTGCAGGAACATGTCACCGTGACTGATTGCACATTTTGCATTTTTAAAATGGTTCATCTTATATAACCTAGGCTGGTTACAACTTAGCTCTATATCCTTGGATAGCCTTGAATTTGGGTTCCTTCTGCCTCAACCTCTTCAGTGAGCATTTAAATTATAGGTAGGCACCACTATACCCAGATTAACAAATTATGTCAATTTTGCATACCCAGACCACTTAGTATGGTGTATAATTATTTTATACTTTGCTCTATGCAGTTTGTTTATAACTGTATAGCATCTATATAGTTTTTCAGAATGTTTTTGATTATGAGGATAGTGTATGCCTCATAATATAAACTATGATATATCATTTCTGTTTATCTTTACTGGAAAAGGGTATAGGGCAGATATCAAGAACACTGCTTTTAAAAAATATAGTGTACCATGTACATTTACAATAAATGCATTTTTACTTTTAACTAACAAATAGGAGACATACCTGTAACAAAATATTCTTAATTCTTTTCATTTATTCCTTGCTCTCATTCATTCTTTTATTCATAGCTTATATTAATCAAATATATCCCTGCTACTATATAAACGAATGATTTATTGTTGCATTCCTTAAAGCAAGGAGCAACAGGAAATTCAATTTAGTTTTCATTCATTCCTTTTCTATAATTTCAGGTTTTTTTTTTTAGGTGTGTGTGTGTGTGTGTGTGTACCCTTTGGATGCAGGTGCTCATAGAGGCCAGAAGAGGGCATCATTTCCCCTGGAATTGGAGTAACAGAGAGTTGTGAGCTTCCTTGTGAGTGCTGGGAACCTAATCCAGATCCTCTGTAAGAGAAACAGGTGTTCTTAATTACTGTCATTTCTCCCTAGACAGAACTCACAATTATGAATATGCAGATAATTATCTCATTCTCGTTGTTGAATGATAATTATGACTGCAGAAATCTGTGTGGATCAATGTGTTTTTCCAATGTTTTAAATTTTCATTTTTATTCCTTCTTCTTTGCATGTTTCTTCTAGAACTCTGTGTGGATCTTATCCTTATTTCTCTACAGGTCAAGTTAAGAATTTAATTTTAGTTTAATTTTCTTTTTCTTCTTCTTTTTTATTTTATTATTTTGTTTTGTCTTTTTGAGACAGGGTCTCTCTGTAGCTTTGGAACCTGTTCTGAAACTCACTCTGTAGACCAGGATGGTCTCCAGCTCACAGAAATCTGCTTGCCTTTGCTTCCTGAGTGCTGGGACTGCTAAAGGCATGTGCCACCACTGTCTGTCTTAGTTTATTTTTCTTACATTTAACAATATTACATTTAACTCACCTCTTCACTCAGATTCTAGTACAAAAACAAGCAAACAAAGAAGCAAGCAAGCAAACAAACAAAAAACCTTGAAGTCAGATAATACAGATTACTTACAAGAGAAACAATTATGTATTTCTGTGCCACACTGGTCATGAGGAGAAAGTAGACCAAGCCATTAGTTGAGATGAGTTGTAATGCTCATGGCAACCCTGGCTAGCACAGTCGTCTCATGGGTCAGGATATGTCATTGTGAAGTTTTAGAATATCAGATGGCACAAGTAAGTGTGCAAAGCCAAAACACAAGCAGGTTGTCTCTACAGAATGAAAAACAAATTGCATTTAAAAAACCATGGATCTCAATAAAGTACATGAATGGGCTCTTCAAGAGAACAAGTAAAATGAACTCAGACATTGAAAAGTTAGTAATAAGAATTCCAAAGAGATCAATATTTCTTTCCTTGAATCTTCCCTTCCTCTTTTCATTACCAATTTTTATTTCTATTTTAAATGCAATCATAGAAAATTCTAAAAGCAGAGAAAAGACTAAAGCAGATAATTTAAATCCTACCTAATCCCCAAAGTCAATGCTATATCAGTTCTCATTTCAGTATATACTATTTTATTCTTCCAGAAGATTTTCTTATAATGGGTTTAAGTCAGGGCTACTGAGGCAGGATAAGGATGGGGTGACATGTTAGTGCTAGAGTCAGGGAGTTCACCAGCAAAGAGGGTATGCAGATGAGGGAGCTGTGATTAAATATGAAGAAAAAGGGGGTAAATGTGAGCTGTGGTTGCTTCTGAGGCCACTCTCAATTCATTGAATATTCTTGAAACTTAAAGACAAAAACAGCGTTTAAAACAATTCTCTCATGTGGCGTTGTGGAAATTATGTTTCATGAGCAGCCAAGGCTAGAAAGTGTTCATTACTGTTCTCTGGAACAATTCCAGGGTCGTGTCATTTTATCAGTGATTGGGTTGAATAAAATCAATGGGGTTTCTTTACTGTAGAATGTCTCCTGTCATTTGAAATGACATCAGAAGAGTGTTGCTGCTGTACCTGCTGAAGGGTAAAATTCCTGAACTAATAACTGCAAATGGTGATCACAGGGGGCCAGGATTCCAAGGGTTCAATGTGTCAATAACAGGAATAAGACGCTCTGAAAAATGCATGATTGGGTGGCTTGATTATTGAATAATCATCACAGAATAAGCTTAAAAGTAGAGATTGCAACATTATCAAGTCATGTCGTCGGATGAGTGCATCATCATATGTTGTAAGAGGAGCGGCGGGTCACTTCCCACCACCGGGCTAGCTTTACCTGAAATAATTACATGGAAACTGTATTCATTTAAACACTGCCTTGGGTAGTAGAATCATGGCATCTTCCTGCCTTTGCTTTCTTCCTCCCACAATTCTGTTCTGTCTTCCCCGCCTACCTATGTTCTGACCTATCAGGCCAAGTGGTTTTCTTTATTAATTAACCAATGAAAGCAACAGATAGATAGAAGACCCTCCTACATTAATCATACATGGTCCATTATTGACTGGAGCACCATGATACTGTGCATGGATGTTTTGAGGGAATCTACAGGGACTCTACCCCATATCCATTTGGGCTTATATTTCCAGAGACATATGAATGAGCAGGAGGTCAGACACCCTACAAGGCAAAGCAAGAAGCAGAAGCCGCTGCAGTGACTGTATGCAGCATGGATGAGGGTATCTTCTGAGATACTCAGCTATTTAAAGCAGCAGATGGATGCTTCTGCTAAAGAGATGCAGAGGAGGATGGGGAGAATCAGTGTGAGTCAGAGAACACAGGCACATAGGATCGCTCACTCCAGCTCTTCTTTGGTACTTTGTGAGTGACTATGTAGAAAGCCAACTAATCAGGCCTTCCTGGAAACTGGTAGTTTCTGGGTTTTTTCCTTAGGTGAGAAGTTGCTCTTTTTAGTGGCCATGGTCAGCTAATTTACATCACTGTAGACAACTGTATTGTGACCAGGGAGGTTACACACTGTAGTGTTCAATGAGGACTAAGGCAAATTGTGCCAAGTTTGCAGAAGAGCTGAATGAAGTCAAACTGTGGCAGCCCTCAGGGGTAGTAACTGTTGCTATGGATATGTATCATCTGAGAGATACAAGGCTGGCAACTGGGTCTTCTTATACCTCTTCAAAGAATGAGAAATTTTAGGTCCTAGCAAACAGTATGAAGGAAATGTTGAACCTGGGAATTTAGTTTACGGATGTTGGAGTAGCAAAAGCCATCATTACAAATTACATTACAAATTGTTATGTAATACAGCTGGTGTGGGTGTAGCTCAGTATAGAAGGTTTGGTTAGCCTCTTAAGACCCTGTAGTACAATGCTCTCAACTAGAAGGGAAAAAACAAACAAACAAGAAACCCCTGTAGTGCAATGCCCTGGACTAGAAGGAAAAAAACAAACAAAAAACCAAAATGAAACCTTAAGAGTGTTGTATTCCAACCAAGGCTTGGGTCAAGGCATACATATCTATAATACCCCAGATCATCATGTGCTCTGTGCTTAGCTGTTTAGAAATGTGTTGAATATTTGACTATTACTGTAAGACCTCAATTCAGCATATCAGAAATTGGATTAGTGTTACTTATCCATAAAGTTCAAATGATGTAAAATTGAAATGTGTATAGCATGTTCTACAAAGTTTTCAAGAACATAATGGTTGATTTTTTTTAAAGCATTCACTCTGCAGATTAGTGACAGAATCAACAACACATTTCACCTCGTTTGGGGTGGAAGGCACAACTCATCAACTCCTGACATTTTCTCTAAATGGCAATAAAAGGCCTTGACTATTCAGACTGAGATGCCGGGATAATTTCGGATAAACTATGTAGCGTCGCTGTCCTCTGTTGTGTGCTTTAGAAATAATTCCATCTCATCCTAGCACAAAATGGATTCGGGATTAAAAGTCCTGGGCAGGAAGGCCGATTTCTTAACAGATTTGTCTCAAGCCCCTTTTTCATCAATGCTCAGGCTATTTGCCAGTCCATGTCACGGTATTATTGTCAGGGACAATTGAGATGAAGTGTTCGGAAGTGCCATGTGAACTCAGCTGATCCTCAGCCTCAGAGGGAGACTCTTCACAGTTACCTGCTGCTAGACCCTTTAGGATGCAGGAGGAAGAGCTGCTGGAGGCGGAGCTTGGATGCCCTTGTTCGCTGTGCCTGCCTGTGTTGTCTGAAGTTTCATTCCACCTAGTTATTCTCCATCTGACTCTCAAAAAGGTTCTCTCGCTGATGTAAGAAATTTGGAAAGTGTGAGAGAGGAGGTCTGAATAGGATTCTAAGGTTTCCTTCTGCTCTCCGTCCTAGGAGTTGATTCCAGTCTTTTACTTGCTGTCCTTGCAAGGTTTGCAGTCAACATTTGTAAGTCTAATTGGATTCGGTTGTTCCTAGAGAGATACCTGCCAGAGGCATAGTGCATATTGATAACCATGCTGGGTCCATGCAAAATTACAACTGTTATTTCTTTCTTCCCGAGAACATGAAAGCACAGCCTGGCCTCTTTTGCCAAAGAACTTTTTGTCCTACATTATTGCTGGGTGGATACCAGGTGCCAACAAGCCAGTGAGCCTTCAGGAATTTCACTTTGGCGCTGCAAGGACAAGGAGGTCACAGTGAAAACTTTCACAATCTTGGGCAGGCTCTGAGCTTGTGTGAAGCACGGAGCCTGATTAATTGGGCTGTCACTCCCAACAATTCTGAGCTTTGGCCTTTTCATTTGCCAGGCAAAAAGAAGAAAGTAACATTCCTACGATTAATTTTCACAACCTTGAACCAAGCGAATTCGACAGTCTGGGTAGTTCTCAACCATGAATTTCTTCTCCAGATACAACTTAACTACTCTGGTTGGGTTCACTCGTCAGAGTGAGAAAACATGTTAGAGCCTGCATGCCCAAAACCATTCCTGTAATTTCACTCCTAAGACACAACCACCTGCTTATGCTGACACACAAATACACAGCTTAGAAAGACAAAGTATTTGAAAATGTAAGTGCATTTTGTTAATGCTTTGGAGGTTTTTTTTAGAGACATGTTTTCTTTCTGGGATGGATTATATTTTCCATTGAGTATGTTAATTCAGTTAATCATTGATGGCAATATTTATGGCTATTGTCATAACAGCTGGCTTTTGCTGTGTGCTGATTATAGTCAAGGCTCTGGTCTTTATAAGCAGTATAGTCTTAGAAACTGTAGGACCATGTACATTTGGTGCGTGAAAAATAGAAGATTTAATGATGATTCATAAATCTTTTGCTAGAGAATGCACATTTATTGAAAAATTAAGCTTTGGATCATCACACATGCATGTTCAAGGTTAATATTGTAGTGTATTTATTTATTTTGCACATGTATATACACACTAGAGAACTTGAAGACCACTTGCTGGAGTTGCTGTGTCTTTTCACTATGTGGGGCCTGAGATCCAACTCTGGTTATCAGACTTAGGGGTAAGTGCCTTTACTCTCTCGCTGGCTCATTTATACTCAAGTTAAGATCTCAGACAACCAACGCATTCTAATGGCCAAAATATTTTTGAAACCACAATCAAACTAAACTATTTGATACCAACCACCTCTTCTGATTTGGGTCTCATTCTTGTTATGAAACAGGAAAAAAATCATGTTATGAAATGAGTAAAAATCTTCTACTAATCTCACAGCAGACAATGAGCAAGAACTTAAGGTTGCCCCTCCTACAGCAGTTGCTTCTCTCTCTCTCTCTCTCTCTCTCTCTCTCTCTCTCTCTCTCTCTCTCTCTCTCTCAATGAATGACAGCGAGTATGCTTGTATTTGCACACCTGTAAGCACCTGCAAGCCCAAAATTAATGTTTAATAGTGTCCCCTTTATGCTCCAGATTCTTTTTTGAAGATAGGGATGTCTCCCCAAATTAGGATCTTATCGATTGGCTGGACTACTTGACCAATGGACTGCTTAAAGGCTACCTGTTGCTGCCTGTTTCCCCCAGCTCAGGGATTACAGACGCCTGATGCACCAGGCTTATACATGGATGCCGAGGAGAGAACTCAGAACCTCACATTTAGGCTACAAGCATCTTACTAATTGATCCACATTTGAGCCATCTCCATAGCTGCCCCCACACCCACATTTGTTTTAAAGACAAATCTGACCTAGTACTGGGGTGGTAAGCCATGTCCCATCACACCCAGCTAGCCCTGGCCGGCAAAAAAAAAAAAAAAAAAAAAAAAAAAAGAAAAAAAAAAGCATCAATCTAATGTGGATTAACAAATCAAAATATGAATGATGATCATAAACTAGGGTATCACAAACTGGAGCCAAACAAGAAGCATGAATTATGTAGAGCATCTGACAGGGAGCCGGAGCTGAGACTCAGACAAGGAGTGTGTGCTTAGCATGTCTGTTCCGCACCCTGCTCTCAACCCCCAGCCCCTGGCGCTGCAACAAATGCAAATTACGTGGATGTGTAAAGTACTGGGAAGGACGGCTTTGATAGAAGACATTTCCATAAAATAAAAATACAGTTACCAGCAAACGTCAGTTTTATTAGCCTAAGTTTAAAGAAACAGACTTGGTAGCCATTCAGGAACAAAGAATGTATCAGTTTTAGATTTAGAAAGCTGACTGGAAATGCCGATTTCTGGAGGAAGCCCTTCGGGGCCACGGAGAGGAGGAACTGCGGTGCAGTAGCCACGGCCATTCCTTTTAAAGAGACTTTCCCATGCCACAAGAGTGACTCCTCTCAGAGTTTGTGTACTATCTGGATCTGGGGAAGACCAGTGATGACTCAGTGTCCTCCTAATAGGGTCTACTGAACAGGACAGTAAAACATCAAGCAGTCCCCAACCAACTCAATGCACCACATGTCACGAAAAAAAAAATGTTTTTTAAAAAGTTTGGTCTAGGAGCTCAAGAGATTTCTGTGCTCATGAAGTAAAAAACTTGAGTTTTAACTAAACTATTTCCGAGTTTGCTTTTCTGTCCTGGCCGGTGCCGGTATAATGGAGGAAGCCCGGATCAAGCCTGGTCAAGTGGTGACTTCTGTATTCCTCTGGGCTACTGTTGCTCCTCTGTCAAACGGTGTCAACCTATCCGTGTACAAAGACATGCTTGCCTTATTTGGATAGAGAAGAAGGGGCTCGGGGTCCCCCAGCTCCTCCTAGGGGAGTTGGGCTCCAGGCTCACAGTCAGGCCTGAGAGGGGGAGGCGCTACTCAACCCAAATTAAGTTAATGCCGGGACTGACAGGGAAATGAGAGCAGGCTCCTTGGCTCTGTCTGCCCTTTCAGAAGGTAATCAAGTCAAATTATCTATGAGAAGAAACGATGCTCACGGCTGAGAGAGGGTGTGCAAATGAGAACCAGATTCAGAGGGAGGCTTGCATGGGAAAACATGGGAGAGAGGGAAGGTGTCGGTGTGGTTGCCTGGGGGATGAATTTTCTCTCCAGGCCCGGACTCTACTTTCTTTGCGTATCTATATCTGCTTGCATCTCTGCTTATTCTTGTCCCGTTTGTATCTTTGTTCATTTCTCTGAATCTCCTGACACCAAGTGGAGAATTTCAAGACAGACCAGGGGAAGAAAAGGTGGGAAAAGAGTAGGTCCCTGGGCCCAGTGTGGCTGCCATGTAGGAACGACAGAAGTAGTCTAGCACTCGAGGCTGAATGTCTTGGTCTAAGCCATGGCTTATTCATGAACTCTGTGAAACTCATCTGAATTCTCAGGACTCTTGGCGGCAGCACTTTTGCTCCTTAGAGGACATTTGGTAGTACCTTGAGGCATTTGAAGTTGGCACATCACTGAAAGGTGAGATTTGCTGCTGACACAGTTGAGACCGGGCGGCAGCTACACACTGCTTCAGAATGCCAGGGCAGCTTTCCACATATAGAAATAGCCAGCTCAAAATGTCAACTGTGTCCAAACTGAGAAACCAGATCAAGGAAAAACAACAATAACGGGATCTGGAAGGATAAACTATCCTTTCCAGCAGCCTCTAATCCTGTCTGTAATCTTAACATCACCGCCTCTGCCTTTTTGGAAGCCAGAGGCTGAAGTTGCACCAAGACTTACTTTTTTAACAGTGATCGTGTCCTCTAGTAAATGCAGCAGACATTTTGTAAACAGACACGTGAGGTATTCTTATCGAGCTAGACTTACACTTCCATCTAGCCTTGAAAACCATAGTTTCCCCATTCTAATCAAAATTGTATCCAGCAAGCATCTGCCAAAACTAGATTATGGGAACTAATAACATGCCGCAGTTTAATATGTGTAGGTGAAATCAAGGAGACCTTAAAAGATGGGAGATGTCCAGTGTGGAAGTCTTTATAGAGTGTATAGATGGAGAGAGAGAGAAAACCAATTTATTATACCATGAGACTCCACACCACCAGGCAAATGGGTCTCTCACACATTGCTAGATATCTTGGGGCTAGTCAACAGATGATCATTTGTATCTTTGTATCTTTGGAGCTGTGAGGCAGCTCGGTAATGGGAAGGTAAAAGCTGGGCACCATAGAGCTTGGCTCATTTTGTTCCCTGACACTCCCAGGCTTACCTCTTTACACCCACCTTGGCATGGCCATCAGCCATCTAAATGGCCTTGACAGTGTCTTCACAACTCACAGGATTAACCCCTGCTTCAGTTTTCATGTCGTCTCTTGAGGGGAAGCCCACCATTTCCATATCTACAGAAAACATTTAATCCAAGATTCCAGAGGCCCACACAGGTTAGGACAGGGTTCTTCCAACAACACCAAGAGATTTTATCATCACAGAGCTCCGTTCCCACAGGAGCAAAGGGCCACGTGTAACTGGTGAGATGGTTGTGGGAAAGCATGTGTGAATGATGGGACTCTCCTTTCTTCTCACTAAGTGGAAGGCAGCATCGTAGGTCAGACTTCATTGGGGCACAAGAGGAGCAGGGAAGTGCACTTCCAAATATAGTGAGACTATTTCTGGATTTCTTTCCCATCCTTTCCTATCTGCTCCCTCTTTCCTAGCTCCTACGTTCTCTTCCCTCTCACTATAAAGAGCCTTTCAAACGTTTGACTTGGCTCTGATGAAAATGCCTTTCCCCATTTCTTTAAGGGTTAAATGCTGGGAAGGAGGCTCAGCTGGTGACTTGAAGCTCTTTGGGCCTCCAGTAACAGGATTTTTGGACTCAATGACTGTAACCCATTGAGAAGTATGTAGATTACATTTTGTTTAATATTCTCACAAGTTAAATTAAAGAAGGTAATGATAGTTCAAAGAGCTGTCAAATTGTGTTCTTCCTCAAGAGACCATGGGCCGACATGGATCATTCACTTTGGTTTTGCCTTTGACTCTGTAAAGTCAGGAGGCCATGATAGACAACCCTTTCCTCCCTTCCATTCAATTGCAGCTCTATTGCTTTTCAGATGTCTCTGTCAGTATTCACCCAACCTGGACACTCCTTAAGGCTTGCTCTGGTGCTCTCCTCTGGTCTTTAAAAAGGCAACAAAATCGATTCTGAGACTGGATCAGTTTCGGGGCAACTTCCATTGGTTTCGATTCTGCACAAAAACGGAGAAAGACATGAGAACAAAGCAGCCCCATCAAACATACTGGCCCTGTCGAGTAGAAACCCTGTCTTTCCTGGCTCTTTTAATTATGGGAGCTGGGAAAACAGCCATGGTGAGGGGTTTCCGAACAGCCTCTCCAATGGGACACCAGAAAACTGTCTTCTTGTAAAAGATTGGGCTATGCTTAGTTGAGTAAGAAGCACACAGGGGCTGAGCAGTTTACGCCCCACAGCGCCTAAGGCTTCAGTTTACCTCTGCTTGCACACAAGTTAGTCCAAGCAGGTGCTGGGAGCGGATGCAAAAAGCTGCTGTTCCTGGGTCCAGAGATGTGGCCTTAAGTGCTGGAGGAGCTCTGCTTTGTGCGACCACTCCAGCCTCAGCTCAAACACTTTCAAACACAGTGTAACAAACCAACAAAAACAACCAGGAAAACATCAGCCGTGAGTTCCGTTAATGGACCTCAACGCCTAGACTTTCTCCCTTCAATCAAGAAGGATTTCCTGCGTGTCGAAGTGAGCCAAGCAGCTAGCTAAAGTCCTGGGGATGAGACAGAAAAAGACAAGTGCTTCCTGTCTCTAAGAAACTCAGAAAGAAGGGACACAGCAAACACACCCTTAAGGGTGTCACGTGACAGGTGACAGCTTCGTGTGGCCTGTAAGATAGAATTGTCTTCCACATCCTCCAGTCCTCCCACAGAGTGCCATTTCACGCCGCTGAATAAACAGAGAGATGAAATAATTGGTTCAGTTCCACTAGGCTTGTTAGGGGATTTCATAATCTTTCAAATCCTTGCTTCGAGATCCTTGCCGGATGTCAGCCTCTCGCTCAGGAGAAGCGCTTAACTCCTTGTGGGTACAGTCCTCTCATCTCTTCAGTAGCCCTGCTGGAGATAGTTCCCACACGGAGCTTCCCAAGGGGATTCCCTTTGATTGCTAGCACATTGCAGGGGCTCTCGGTCCATAATTGGCCTCTTTAAAGAAGAGTTATTGTTATTATTTCTAACTATACATGTGTATCTGTATGTGGTTATTATGCACAAGTGGACGAGGGTATCAGATGACCTTGCAGTGGTCATTCCAGTTGATTGTGAGCATCTCAGCATGAGTGCTGGGAAATAATTCCTGTGTTGTGGAGCTTAATCACATGCCCCTAACTTCACACACACACACACACAGAATATATATATATTTTCTCCCTCTATGATACATGTGTGTGTACCTGTGCACATGTGCACCACACCTGTGCTCACCTACATGTGCTATGGTACATGAGAGGAGGTCAAAGGACAACTTACAGGGATCAATTCTCTCCTTCTACCTCATGGGTCCAGGGATTGAAGTCCAGTTATCAGACATGGTGGCAGGTGCCTTTGCCAATTAAACTGTCTCACATGCCCTTAAATTGGGTTCCTCAAACTGTTCTTTTTCTCTTGGATTCTTTTTTTTCCCTTTATTGTTCCTGTTTTTGTTTGTTTGTTTGTCTTCCCCCCGAATGCTCATCTTTTAACCTGCTTTTCTGGCCTCATGAAATGTTGGTACTGCCTGAAACCTCAGGGGCTCAGGACTGCTTTTTATGCCTGCCCCAAGCATGTACCCATGAATGTTGTATAAACACGCTTATTGTCAGTGTGAATATAAAAACTCAGGATCAGAAATGGAGGTTCAACCTGAAGATCCAAAAGGTGAAACAGTCAGCCACTGGCTCTTACCTTGACCTCAGTCTGAAATGGCAATTCTGCCTCCTGGAATCTCAGAAGGAGAGACCGTGTCTGAGAACTGTCTCACCTGGTCTTATATTCCTCTTTAGGGCTGGGATCAAAGGTGTGGACCACTGGGATTAAAGACGTGTATCACCCAATTTCTATGGCAACTAAAGTGGCTACTGGGATTAAAGGTGTGTGCCATTGTGGCTACTGAGATTAATGGTGCCTGTCATTGTGGCTGCTGGGATTAAAGGTGTGTGTTATCATAATCTGATCTGTAAGACTGACCAGTGGAACTGTTTTACTCTTAGATCTTCAGGAAGTCTTTATTTATTAAAATACATTTGAAATACAACTACAGTGTATAAGCCCTCATGCTCTCCATAGCCATTTTTTTCCTTGATTTTACCTTTTATGTTGAGTTCATTTTTTTTCCCCCAGCAGGTTCTGGGGAAAACACTTATTTTACAAAGATTCTGCCTCTCCCTCCTGGCAGAGTCTTACATTTACTCTATAGCAACCAGCAGAGGGCGACTGCTTTACCTCATTTCATCTCTAGGTATGGCACCTCCTGATTTACTTTAGTTTTGACATTTTAGTATGGAACTTTCACCCTACAGAAACTTTGTCAGACTCAGTCAGGACCCCAGGCTCTTGAGCCTCCAATACCTAAAGTATCTGATACTGTAAGCTCGGGTTGGATGGGAATAAGCAGAAATGGGTACTGGGTCATGACCACCTGGGACAGGACTTCTGTAACTCTGGTCTAGAGGAGATGAGAAACAAAGTTGTAGCCATAGACTAGTCTCTGGGGAAGTGTGGGGCCCTGGCTGTTTGCCCTGACCTGCCCACAGCATAAGCTCTACAATGAAGCATCTGTAACATAGCAACCAAGTAGGAGAAGTGAGGTAGGAGGATGTGGCTCAAACACTTGACACCATTTCTTAATACTTACTAGATTTTCTTACACAAACATTTTATCCTTTACTTATTCTCTTAGGAGAATTTTTGTACATTTTAAGTGTTTTGAAAAATAATTCCCATCACCAGTTAAATTGTTTTTCAGGGAAGAAAGTCTGTTGAGTTCTTTATTCTGCCATCCCTGTTCATTGGAGTCACTTCCTTCTCTTGATTTATATGCCATGACAATAGACTTTAATTCCATTTAAAGCTCATAACATATTATAATCTACAACCCCTTTCTCTTTGTATTTATCCTTATATTTATTATTTCTTTTGTTACACATTCCTTCCGATCTCAAACCATCTCATCTGGGGTCACTTTGCTCCTCAATAAAGTTGATGTTCTAGAATTTTGCTTCAATGAGATCTATTGGTAAATGTGAAGTCTTTGAGATTTTGTTCACTGTTTACTTTGAAAGGTATTTCTAACAGATATAGACTGCTGGAAGTATTCAACAGTTAAGTAGCCTTTATTCCCCCTCCCCTCTTTCCTTCATTCTTCCTTCCCCCCTTCTGTTTTCACTTCCTCTCTCTTCCCTTTCCCCTTCCCTACTTCTTCCCTTTCCCTTTCTTCTTTTCTTTTGGTGCTGGAGCCTGAACTCAGGGTCCCATTCATGCTAGACCAGTACCCTACCATTGGGCAGCATCCCAACCCCTTATTCTTTGCACTCACAATGGAAAATATTCCTCCCATTTATCGGAAGGTGGAACCTCTCTCAGCCATCTTTTCTCTCTGGCTGCTCTCATACTCAACCTTAGTCATTGGAATTCTGTAGTTAGCCATTCGGTGCCTAGTTCTTCTGTTCCTTTTATTTATACTGACCTAGCATTATGTGTCAGCATAAATCAGTTTATTGGAGCTGTTGTTAGTCTTGTTTTCCCTACCATTGGTTTTGAGAGAAATTCTCAACCATTAGTTCTTTCAAAAGATATTGCCAGCTCACTTTTGGGTTTTGATGTCTTGTTCCTGGTCTCTGGTTCAACCGTCCTGCACTGTCCTCTGGGTCTCTTTCACCAGGTTAAGAGTTACTCCAATTTCACTGCTAATCAGTACAAGAGTCCCAATGATTCCTTTAACTCCTTTGCATTTTTACTAATTCTCTATTTGGTTATGCCTGTGCATCTTTTCAGTTTTTCTTTTTAATTAATTTATTTTTACATACCAATCCCAGTACCCCTCCTCGCTCTCCTCCTGCTCCTCTCCCTTCCTCCCTGTCTACCCCTCATCCACTCTGCAGAGAGGTTAAGGCATATTTCCTTATTTTAGTGTCTTCTCCCCGACACCCATGGACTTCCATTATCATCCATTTTCAGTTTGCTAAATTATGCCCCAAAGAAGACGTCTTTCTTTCTTTAAGGAAATAAATGCAATGTGTGATTCTTATAATTCTTTATAAATATACAGAAACATTTCAGGTGTCATCATTGTAAATAATTTATTCTGCAGATAGTTAGCTATTAAGCTTCCCTACTGTACCCTTGTGGCTTTTTAATTTCTTTCTCATTTTACATCTCTTTGTTTTTCTGCTTCTCTTGGGGTCATTTATTATGTCCCTCTTGTTTAAATCTTAGCTTTAATGATGCTTTGGAATATTTTCTTTTATTCCTTCTATTTTTAAAGATAAATCTAATACATATTTATAATATGATAAAATATTAGTGTAACTAATATAAAAACAATTTGAATATGAATATGATTTTCAGTTAAGGACATTATATTTTATTTTTACCTAATTGGTTGGCATTTAATTTTTAAAACCATACATTTTCTAAGTCAACATCCTAATTCTTTGTGTGTGTATGTGTGTGTTTGTTTTTTGAGTGTGTGTTTGTGTGAGTGCGTGCATATATATGTGTGTGAATGTGTGTGTATGTATTCCCATGTATGAAAGTGGCTTTGGAAGTTGTCAGCAATGTTGAGTCAGAATTACAGCCCCATGTCTTCCCTTTCAGCAATCTGGGGACTCCTTTTTGACTTTTAAAGACTTGGACTCAAACAAACTCAAGACTTGTACCTTAAACACAGAAAAGGACTTCAAAACTAGCTATTATGAAGCAGACTTGGAGCATTTTTTTAAAAAATATTTTAATAATTATTAAACAAGTGTTAAGATAAAGGTGAAGAGAAAGAAAGACACAAAAATTTCTGTATGGGGTCCTTGAGGGAGGAATACAACTGACTGCCTTAGTGTTAGCTAGACATACCATTTTGTTGGCAATCAAGTTGCTAGGAAACATTTTTCCTTTTTTCTTACTTTGAATATGAGAGGATAGAGTGGCCCTAGAGGTGCCTTGGATGATTTTTAACCTGACAGGGAAATCCAGGAGCTACTGGAGTTGCACATGGGTTTGGGGGTGTGTCTTTATTATAAAATTTGAGTTTCTTACCAGATATCTAAAATGTTTTGTGTTTAGGAAAACAAAAGACCATAAGTCTTTGTCAATTGTGTTGAAGTCTTTGCTTCTTAATGGATGAGAGTTTTCAGCAAAGGTAACAGCTTCCCGCCCCAATCCCTGTTCCCTTGACTTTCTAGCCTGCTTCAGAGGCCAGAGGTCAACCTCTGGTGTCATTCTTTAGGTGCCATCTACCTTCTATTTTGAGACAAGGCCTCTCATTGGTATCTGGGACTTGCTGATTCAGCTGGCTACCAAGTCACAGATAACCATATCTGTAGCTCCACTTTCCCAGTGCTTGCCTGGATTTTTATGTGGATGGTAGGGATTGAACTCAGGTCCTCATGCTTGTATGGCAAGCACTTTACTGACTGAGCCATCTCCCCAGTCCTCTCATCATCTTAAATTCTTGTTTAAATTGATGTATTATGCTTCTTCTAACTACACATGTTTCATTGTTTAAAAGGTCTTTGATAACAGTTATCTAAACCTTTAGCGTTCCAGAGCTGAGCTTTTGAGAAGCTTTTCAATTATCATTTGCCTCTGTGCTTCTTTGCCTTCTCGCCTAGACTCATGACCTTAGCAGAGGCCGTGATTCTCTTCCCTTGAATGGGAGATGTACCCTAAATGCTCACGTGTTTCAGTGTTTCAATGCTTAGAGTTCCCAGCAGGGAGCAGTGTTTTCTGAGATTGTGAAACGTTTGGATCCGAGACCTAGCTGCCAGTCCAGACCGATAGGGAAGGGCCAGAGAGCTGTACTAGCTTAGCTTCAGGCTTACCTTTATGTTTTTTGATTTGCCAGAATGTGAATATGCAGCCTATTTCTTCTGCTTCCAGAAGCCCAAGCCACCAGGATGGACTTCATCTCCTCAAATGGTCGGCGTTATTTTATATAATTTCTATCCATATTTCGGACTTAATTTTGACATGAGGCAGTAAATCTTTTTGAATAAAAACGGGCAATTGCCATTCACTGTAAACTATATAACTACAGTGATCCAGGCTGGATCACAATAACATGCTTAGAAACTCTAGTAGACAATAATCATATTACTATTCTTTTGGGGGTTTTATTGATTGATTGACTGATTGATTGATTAATTGTATATGGGTACTTTGTCTGCATACAAAACTGTATTTTTGCACACAAAAAGACAGCCATGTGGGGGCTGTCAATTGCACTCAGGACCTTTGGAAGAGCAGTGAGTGCTCCTAACCACTAAACCATTTCCCCAGCACCCACATTGCCATTTTTAAATTTTATCATTTGTAAAATATCTGTTTCTATCACTTCAACTTGAATTACCTAATGAAAAGCAGTCATATGTGCTGTAATCAGAGAGGGCATGGTATATTCTAGTAAGTTAGATCACGACGGTCAAAATTCCTCCTGGAATTGGCTAAGTATGTAGTCTTGAGCTTCAATTCATGAAATGGTTACAACAGTGAGATGCATCCTGTATGATGAGCATCAGGATGCAGTGAGATCTGGCACTTAATACAATTTACCACCCAGCACAGTAGTAGGCGGCTATTGTCCGCTTTTCTGTGCCAGCCTGAAGATTTCAGTAGCTGGTTTGTGGCTATCATGTTTGACAATCACATAGTTCCAGAATGGGAAACCATGTGAGTCAGTGTTTAGAGGAATATGTTTTTGTAACACTTAAGTTAAAAATTCTTAAGAAGGGGTCCACCTCCAGTAGGCAGTCAACATGTTGGGGACACCAAATGCCAAAGATGGGGGCTGGGCATGTATGAGAAGAGAGGTGAGCTTAGACAATCCACAGACTTCCTGAGGCCAGTCTTGACCTCTTTAAGTTGCCATACTCTTAAGAAGCTTGTTCATATAGAAATGACTCTGGTGGCCTTTCCAAGATCAATCATGTGTGGTAGAGGTTTATATTTGAACACAAATTCATCTCCACCTTTCCAGTGTTTGGAACCCAATCCCGGGGAGAAAACACTGGGAATACACATTTCATAGACAAATTTGGTGAGTACAGGCCCCAAGGGAGAGAGGAGACAGAAAATAACAATGGGGGGGGGGCAGGAATGCCTGAATCATGAGAAATAGACAAGCCCTTTTGTAAACCCATCTGTACTCTTATTTATAACAGCTAATTTTAGCAAAGAACCTTACTAAGTATATCTAGCAATATGTCCCTGCAAGACACACACTGATAATGTCTGATCAGGGTTCTCATGCCCCCATCATCTTCAGGTGTCTACTCATGCTAGCCTGTCCTCTGTAAAATTCTTGTTATGTTAGTTCAGACAGAACCCCTTACCTTTATTACTTGGTTGTAATTTTCTTGCATCTGCAGGCCCTGACTCTCTTCCCAATAAAATTCCCACCTTCGCTGCCTGTGTCGTACTGTCTTTCCCTTCCACTACAAAGCTCTACTGATGCTATGCCTAAACCTGCTGAAAGAGTCCTGGATGGTGGCTAGCTTACTATGTTCTTGCTTGCTGATTTTTATGTTGTTTGGGATTAGATCCAGGGCTTTATACATGCTATGCAGTTGCTGTACCACTGGACTGCATCCTAAGTAGCCCCTTAAGACGTTTGAATGTCTCATTGAATAACCTTTACCCTTAGCTGTTAGTGCAGGAAACGAATTAGAGATTCTTTATAACACACTTAGCCAATAAATACAACAATCAGAACAGTGATTATGTTAAAGGAAAAGGAAGTTCACAGGATGGTAAGATGGAGCACAGGTGTTTTATTAGGAGAGCACTATGCGTCTTGACTTTCATAGAGTATAAAGCTACTTACAATCATCTGCTAAAACATACACAAATGCTATATTCACATTTGTTGACTGCCTATTATTTCTCCATTTTAAAAATTAAAAATGGATGAGATGAAAAAATTTAAGACTATTTAACACATCTCATTATTCTGTAAAACTGTAGAGTATAATTTATATATGTAATCTAATTTTATTATATGCAATGTATTTTGGGTGTTTCTAGCTAATCTCATTATGACTCCACTCCTTCAAATGGTCAGTGAGGTTTCTGATCTCTAGTTGTTTTCTCCTTGCTAACTCTAGCATTCTTCTTAGGCTGGTTCATCCATCTGTGTGATGCTTCAATCCACTTCTCGTTTGCTCAGTGTGTGTGTGTCACCATCTCAAGTTGTCTGTAACCTATTTTGGTGGACTGTTAACTTACAACCTAAGCGCCAAGACTCCAATGTAACATGTGTTTTTTTTCTCCAAAGGACAATATGGACTCCTGGTAACATCAAAATATTCAGTCATGTCTTTAAATGTTATGAGACTCAGAGCTTCTCTGCTCTGGGAAAACCAGGTCTATTGGCTTTGGTATTCCTCACAAAGACATTGGGCACATGCTCACACTTCTGACTTCATCCACAGGCAAGAGATGGCAGAGAACTCAGCCAGATTTTAACTTTCCCCAGAACAAATATTTTCTAGACCAATGAGAGATTTATTTCCTATGCAGGAAAACATGTTTGTTTTCTCCCTCACTTCTTGGAAAAGTCTGAAGCAAAGTTGCTTTGAAAAATTGACCAACTATTCTGATTAGTCTTTCTCAGGATTTGGCTCCATAGGTAAATTTATTAGTAATACAGGCTCCAGTATGTTTCCTGAAGATGCATGAAACTGTCCTCTGATCCTAATCATTGGTAAACAAACAGGTTACACCAAAAAATGCATTTGAGTTATGCCCTGAAAATTATGCTATGAGATTCCAAGAAACTTGGGGGGAAAAGTGGATCTTTCACCCAGCTTCTAAAGCAAACATTTGGCCTACTCAAATGTTTTAAATTAAAGCTAGCTTAAACTAGGTTAGAATCTTCTCTATCTTTCAATGTAAGAATAATAAAGCAGTGGATTTTTAAGAAAATTCTGCAATAGCTAGCATGGATAAGCAGGTAATGCCTGTTACATGACACAAAAATCTTCAATACATTGATAACCACGCTCTGTTAAAAGTCATGATTTCCAAATGAATGTGTGATTGTCTTGCTGTTGTTGAGTCTGCACTTGCTTGCTTCTGGCTTAAACACAAAGTCTAAGAAAGCAGCTTGCAGTAGAAGATGCTGAAAGCAAAAATAGGCTGTTGTGACAGTATGCTCTGGGAGAAAGAGTTTTAACTCACAGGAAAATCCTTCCCATTGCCAATAGTCATTTAACTCATGTTAAACAAATCTTTTGATTTGACCTTGAGATTTCAGTCCGGTGCTCCAATGTGGGTTTCTGTCTCTGTCTCCTTTCACCGTCTGATGAAGGTTAATATTCAGGAGGATGCCTATATGTTTTTCTTTGGGTTCACCTTCTTATTTAGCTTCACGAATAATAGGCTCAATGTTCTTTATTTATGGATAGAAACCAAATATGAGTGAGTACATCCCATGTTCATATTTTTGGGTCTGGCTTAGAGAGCACGAGCAAGGAACTCAGGACCGCGAGGGGTGCACCCACACACTGAGACAATGGGGATGTTCTATTGGGAACTCACCAAGGCCAGCTGGCCTGGGTCTGAAAAATCTTGGGATAAAACCGTACTCGCTGAACATAGCGGACAATGAGGACTACTGAGAACTCAAGAACAATGGCAATGGGTTTTGATCCTACTGCACGTACTGGCTTTGTGGGAACCTAAACAGTTTGGATGCTCACCTTACTAGACCTGGATGGAGGTGAGTGGTCCTTGGACTTCCCACAGGACCGAGAACCCTGATTGCTCTTTGGGCTGACAAGGGAGGAGGACTTGATCGGGGGAGGGGGAGGGAAATGGGAGGTGGTGGCGGGAAAGAGGCAGAAATCTTTAATAAATAAATAAATAAATAAATACAAATCTTTTTAAGTGTAAAGTGTTCTCTTTGTAGCACTTTTGTTTCTGGGGAGAGTTTTACACATTTAATAACAAGAATACTCTAAAAAAATCAAATATCTTTAGGAAAAACAAAAGCCAATTGTAGGTAGGCATATTGCCCATAATTATTTAAAAACTGTTATGTTCATGGCATAGAAGATGCAAATGATGCCTTTAATATATAACTAAATAAAGTGACACATAGTTTTTAGGTTATTAGATTACTAGTGCTAGGTGTGACAGCACATGCTTATGGTCGTAGCACAGGTGGGACTGAGTCAAGGATATTATGAGTTCAGGGCTAGCCTGTCTACATAACAAGGCCCGATCTAAAAAGACAAAATAAATAAATAAATAAATAAATAAATAAATAAATAAATAAGCTAATCCATTTTAAAAGGGTGATAAATCAAATCACTTTTATTTCTAGTTTTGACATGAATTGTGTCAGTCATGATGAAAAATGTTTTCTTTAAGCCAAAAGCATCCCATTTAGTAAATTATATCCTTCAAATAATTATTGATTTAATGACTTTTGCTAGAGTGATCTTATAATATGTATATATAATCATATATATATATGATAAAAGGTTAGAAGATGAATTTTGTTTTCAAAGTGCTCATGTCTAGAAAAACAAAGAAAGAAAATTTAAATGCAGATAAGAGTGCAATAGGCACTTAGGAAAGCATGGAGATATTTCTGTGATAGCACTTTAGAGAGATGTTGAAACTACTCTGGAGAATCATGGTGGGTTATCAAGACAAAATGAGAGATGAGTAAAATATGAAGGGCTGATGGGAGTTCCCAGGCAGTGAATAGGTGAGCACAGGAAGATGCCCTGTCAGGGGAAACCAAAAAAACACAAAGACAATTGAGAGAAGCTATCATATAGGAAACTGAAAGTAGAGTTCAAATGTGCTCAACATTCAAACTGAATTCTGTGTTTTCACATTGACCTACTTTTCAGAAAGCATTTTAAGTATTGATTGTAGGCTATTGAGAAAAATAGAAGCAACAAGAAGGAATATAGATTTTATTTACAAAGACAACATTATCTTACTTAAACTTCTTATGGATTCTCCTTAATAAAAAGCAGTAGTACTGAATAATCACTTTAGAAAAGTTGCTACCAGAAAGAGCATACATCGTCACAGGCTTTGGAGGAATAAAGTCGGTTCAGAAGGAATAAAGTCACTTCCTTCCTGATGGTCAGCTCTCACAGGGTGAGAAGGTGCCATGACAGCTGTCAGGACAGAAATGCTATCATTGACCCTACCCAGCTGCAAGCCTTACAAACTACAAGACAACCAACATGAGGTGCCCAATGGTGTAATAGTGGTATTAATATCTCGGGGATAGCCAATAGTTGTCTGGTTGGACTCAAACCTATTCAGTAATAGGAACTAATGATTAGTAAACTGTAAACATACATAAAAACCCATGTCTGGAGAGGTTATAGACCCAAGAGAAATGCGAGCTCACTACTATCATTTTGCTAAAATTGCCTTTTAAAAAGTCAATCTTTTACCCTTAGATAAGTGCAGTTTTCACTCCTCCCCAAAGAGTCTCTGCCTTTTCCTTCTGCCAGTAGACAACTGCTATTAGAGAGAACCACAGCCGACTAAAGTTCAGAGAACAAGTGACCATGGGATGCCTAACCCCACAGTGCTATCTTTAGTACAACCCTACACCGAAGGCTCAAGGAGTACTGGGTGACAGAAAGTAGGGAGATTGTAACAACCAGAGGACCAGGACAACTGCTGCAAACTAATGTCTTCTGGAATGACAGCGATGCTGCAGCCAGGAAGTCTCAACAGTATGGTTGCCCATATAAGATCTCTCCAAGAGCACGCATATCAACATGCCAGCACGAACAGAGGCAGTGTGCACATGAATCCAACCCTAGTTTAAGAGCTATAGGCAGCAGATGGCTGCAAAGGCAGGGAGACTCAGGCTGCTTCTGTGCTGAATTTCTTGATAAGTTGCTGAATATCTTGATAAGTTGCTCTAGCCTAAGTTGTTGTCAGCCCTATACTTATGTATATGCAGACAACAATGCTTGGATTCACTAAGACACCAAGGATATATATATATATATATACATATATATGTATGTATGTATATAGTATAGTGTGTGTGTGAACAATAATAATTATAGAAGAAGATTACATGAATTTAAGAGTCATGGAGTTGAAGAGAAGGGGATATGGGTATGATGAAAATACATTTTACTTATGTATCAAATTATAAAATAAAATAATCTAAAATTGACTTATTTTAAATGAAGTAGATGGATATTTCTTCACATACTCCAATATAGAAAGAAATGTAATGCTATTTCCAAAACATGATGGCAGTGAGGGATCTGGCTTTTAGCAAATTCTGCAATACTAAGTTTTGCAGGACAGAGTAGTTAGTCTTCATGAAATAATAGTTATATATTACTTAATACAGGTGGCTATAAGATACAGGCAGGAACATTACTGAGCCTGATCAATAAATGCCAACTAGTTTTGGATTGCTATTGTAGCTGGAAAATGTATTTGTAACTTAATCTCATCGCCTCTAGTTAAATTCTATATCTCTTGCTATGACCTCCATTTTCAAGTTGTGGAAAGTCATCTAAGCCTCTGACATGTATCCTAGCAGAAATTCCAGTTCTCAGGGCTGTGACAATGTCATTCTCCTTTGCAGGCATTTGCAGAGAGGAGGAGCACTGTTTCTTTGAAAATAGAAAACCTGCTTCCACAGACTTCCCTGTCTATGGGATCAGAGCCAACACCTCCCATAGACCAATCCCTCAATTGATAGGAAATAGATCCATACTGAGAAGATGAAGCAATGTGTCACTAAAATCAGGGAGATCATAAAGTGGGAAAAGTTTAGTATCAAGAATAAAGAATGTTCAGAAAAAAAGCTGTGATTGAGGAAATGAAAGAGAGTGTGGACTTTAAGTTTTAGTGAGTCATAAGTGTACAACTTCAAACATTCTTACAGAACTCGAAAAATGATAAAAGCAGCGAGAGGATATATGTATGTATATACCTCTTCATTATATATACATATATAATGAAACTTCATTATATACATATATTTCATTATATGTACATATATAACATACGAAATAAAACACTTTCATTATATATGCATGTTACACATATGATGTACATAGTAAAAATAAAGTATGTAATGTATATTTTACAAGTACTTTATGTACATAAATTATATGATGTGTATTATATAAGTAAAGTATATAAGTGATATATTTGTATTACATAAAAACCCTGCAATATATTATGTTATACAATACACACATATAATGGGTATGTGGTTTTGGATATAAGTTTATCATTTCCAATGTGATACAGTTGAATAAAAGATAAACAGAATAATTAAAAAACAAACTTTTTGTAATCTAAATACAATTATATATTACTTAACATTGAAGTTGATAAAAGTAGAGCAGAATAAAGAGAAAAATTACTAGTGCTTTTATTCCAAAGTCTGAGCGGTAATCTCTTAAGAATTGAAGTAGGAAAATGTGTTTATAAATCTAAAATAACACACCTATTCATACTAACTAAATAATAAAACAGAATAATGAGCTCCAGGCTCGGGAGTGTGTGCCATTGTACTCACAGTGACACCAGGAAAGGGTACCTGTGTTCACATAGTAACACATGGATCTTAAATGCCAAACTCTATTTTTGAAACAAGAGATGTATTACAAAAACAATAAGGCAGAAAATAAAAGATTATAGTAATTAGGTTGAAAAGGGAGCTGAATTAATACTGATATTGTCCCAGGAGGAAAAGTCAATACAATAGAACATTTCTTTGGATATTCCTCTCTTGATGAACCCTTAAGTGAGTTTGAAAGCATTTTCAAAGGTAAGTTTTATCTTAAACTATTATTAGAGTTTTTCAAATGTAAATATACACCTTTCAAAATGTCAGAAAGGATTAGAGAACAGCACTGTTTACATGAGAAATAAATTGATTTTTTAAAAAGACAAGAACGGAAAATATAAAACAAACATCACACAACTAAGAAAACAGAGTTTAATTTAATTTAAAAACTTACATAGGAAGCATAGGAGACTTTATGATGGAAAATTATTGGGTTTTTATTTGTGAAAGTCAAAAATGTAATGAAAAGAAGCTTAGGCACACCAAAAGAGATAAGAAGGGTAGATAATATCAACAGCACCCACTCCGTTATTATATATTAGAATAATATATACGAGGGCTCTCTAAAGAAATAGGACCAGTGGGAGATGATATAAGATGGAGAGACACACAGGCAGACAGACAGGTTTCTTATAAGTGATTTGTTCACAAAATTATGGAGCCTGAGAGTTCCTATCTTCAACACTCTGTGAAGCGGAGGATCAGGGAAGGTACTACTGCCTTGCCTGCTGGACTTTAGGCCCTGGAACCACATAACGGGGCATAAGAGAATAAAGGCTGACTTCAGCTCATGGTTTCCGCCATCGTGGGGAGGAGGGACTGGTAGAGCAGAGCCGTTCACTCATGGCAGCCAGGAAGCAGGAAGAAGAGAACATGTGTATCTGCCGAAACTTCCTGTTTCCTTCTTTTATTTTATCTAGGCAAGAACCTATGGAAGGGTACTGCCTAGGATCAGGGTGGGGTGGCTCTTTTACAGTTTAGCTAATCCTCTTCAGAAATGCCCTGCAAACACAGACTAGCTGTGCTTTGGTAGCTGTTTCTCGATTCAAGTTAACTGACCTTCGAGACTGACTATCACAAGTCTACCTGTTGTCAACATGTCAACTTCAAGTCTCCTTATATCATAGCATGACTCCAAAAGGCTGGTGTTCATATGTAATATAAAATAGATTTAATAGTCAATCTTATTAAATAAATAAAATATATTTAATAGTCAATCTCCAAGAATCTCAATTCAAACATGGCTTTAAAAATCCAAACTCAAAATCTCCTTGCAGACTGAAGGCAAACTCTTTAGTGGCAAACACCTCTAAAATTAAAATAAGAAGCTGATGCTGGAGAGCTGGCTCGGCAGCTAATGTCATGGGACATTCTTCCAGAGGATCTGGGTTTGATTTCCAGTACCCATAACCACCTATGACTCTAGTTCCAAGGAATCCAACCCCTTCTTTTGACTTCTGTCGGTACCAGGCAAGGATTTGGTACGTACATAGGCATTCATGCAAAACACCCATACACAGAAAATGTTAAATTATAAGCCAAAAATTTTAAATTATAAAATATAAGTTACCATATATATGTATATACACACACAAACACATAATGGCATAGAGTAAACCTTCCATTCTTTTCTCAAAGGGGAAGAATAGGAAAAGAGCAAGAAAGAACTGGGCCAAAGAAATAACAAAATATAGTAAGGCAAACACTAACACATATTAGATCTATGTTTGATAACTTGCTGAGGTAAGTACAGCCTAATGTGATCGCTGATGGATTTGAGTAGCCCACCTCCCCCACCACCATTTTGTCTATTTTAGCACAAAGTCTTTCTTTTTGTCTGGCTACACTTGCTATCTACAGCTTTCTTTAGTAGATATTACACTCTTCTGACATCCCCAATATCCTGGGATCTCCAATTCAGCTTAGGTTTTACTGTTATTGCTTCATGTATCATCCTCTCAGAGACTGCTTGTGTAGAACTTGTCACATGTTTCCAGTCTCTCTAAGCTTTCCTTTCCAATCTTGCTGTACGGTCTTCACAACCCTCTCAATCTTGAATTTTACGTACTTGATAAGCCAGCATCCTATCAATGATTCCAGAGTCTGCCGTGAGCTCAAGCAGTAGCTAGGGCCCACTGGACAATGTAAATATAGACCCCTGTGTCTGGTAGGCTGAGCATAGTGAAACAAATATTATGCAGGCTTTCAAGGCTGCTCTGTGAGCACACGGTGTCTTGGATGTGCTGTATTCTTGGGGGGAAATCTTTTAAATGAGTTTATTTTTTATTACCCTTAAGTCGGAAATGGGTAACATATGGCTAATTCCTGAATTCCAGCCAAGACATCCTTCCTATTGTCTCCATGCGGAGCTCTTGGCCTCTTTTTAAACAACACCAATCTCTTTAGAGATCATGCTTTCCTTAGCCCTAGATTCATACAAACTTTTTTATCCAAACTTACAGCTTTTCAAGTCCTTCTGCTATGCTTTTTGCTCCTGATAACCACTGTAAAACTGGCAGAAAGTAGCAAGTATTAATCATGCGACAGCCTTTATGGCAAGTTTCCTTGAAATTTCCTCTCCTGGATGAATTAGCCACTCACTTTTAAACTTAACTTTCCACAAAGTTCTGTTGTGTGAACAAAATGTAAACCAGTCTTTGCTAGAAATAATGTGAGTGACCTCTAGTCTTATCTCCAATTAAGTCCTTCTGCCCACCTGAAACCTCATGGGAACAACTTAAATTGTGTGTATTTTCAACTCCAAAAAATCAGTTGCCTTCCTATACACTAAGGATAAGGAAACAGAGAGGGAAATCACAGAAGCATCACCTTTCATGGTAGCCACAAAGAGCTTAAAATATCTTGGGGTAACCCTGACCAAGGAAGTGAAAGATCTATTTGACAAGAACTTTAAGTCTTTGAAGAAAGAAATAGAAGAGTACACCAGAAAATGGAAGGATCTCCCTTGCTCTTGGAATGGGAGGATCAACATAGTAAAAATGGCAATTCTACCAAAAGCAATCTATAGATTCAATGCAATCCCCATCAAAATCCCATCAAAATTCTTCACAGATCTGGAGAAGACAATAATCAACTTTATATGGAAAAACAAAAAACCCAGGATAGCCAAAACAATCTTATACAATAAAGGAACGTCTGGAGGCATTACCATCCCTGACTTCAAACTCTATTACAGAGCTACAGTATT
>NW_026068058.1:2609707-2610265 GCF_014885135.2 Alexandromys fortis | reverse complement strand
GACTTGATTGGGGGAGGAGGAGGGAAAGGGGAGGCGGCGGTGGGGAAGAGACAGAAATCTTTAATAAATAAATAAAGAAATAAAAATTAAAAAAAATAAATTGTGTGTATTTTCATCAGCTTTATGGTCTGAGCCTCCCCCCACACACACAGAACTGCCCTGCTCTGCTTAAAGTATTTTGGGGCTTCTCTAGACCATTTCTATGACATTTTCTAGTTGTTTTTCCATACCAGTTGTCCTAAGAACTACACAGTCAGATTAGTCACAGAAGCCACCCTGCTGCTCAAGCAGTAGTTTCTACACTTATCAGACTTTGGTCACTGTGACTGAATGGAGGAGATAAGCAATTTAAGGCGAGAAAGATTCCAGATCACAGGTTCAACCCATCATGGTAGTGAGGGCCTAAGATAAAGAGTGGGAGAAAGAGAAGGAGGGAGGAAGGGAGAGGGAGGGAGGAAGGGAGAGGGAGGGAGAGAGGGAAGGAGGGCAGGAGGGATGGGGGGGAGAGAGAGAGAGAGAGAGAGAGAGAGAGAGAGAGAGAGAGAGAGAGAGAGAGAG
>NW_026068058.1:2546322-2604694 GCF_014885135.2 Alexandromys fortis | reverse complement strand
GAGAGAGAGAGAGAGAGAGAGAGAGAGAGAGAGAGAGAAAGAGAGAGAGAGAGAGAATGAGAGAATGAGAGAATGCCTAATGCTTACCTTTCTGGGTTCTTTCCTTTTCTGTCTTTTATCCCATTTGGGTACCTTTCACATGAGCTGAGATGAGATGAGTTTCCCTCCGTTAATGTTTTGGAAATGTACCTATTCTCTCCTCTTCCTGTCTCTGCCTCTGTATCTCTGTCTCGAGATATATAAAATGTGTCTAATAATAATATATTACATATATTTCATAGATATATTTGTATTATATAATATATAATATTAATATTATATATATATATATATAGTTTTTAGCAAGTACTTTCCTAAAGAGGAAAAAAATACTACAGATAGATCCAGGCAAGAGAGCTGAGAGCCCAGTACATTCAGTAACATTTTTTTCCTCTTTAGTCATAAGCTATAGTAATGCTAAGAAATATCTTGTAAATACATGAAAGAATAAAAAAAATAAAATATCTCAATCAAGCAAAAAAGAGAATTTTCTTGTATTCTAAAATTACTTTTTGTTAGGCACCTGTCTTCATTGTGAAATAATTTCCCTATGGTAATCAAGATCAATCAATACAACCAACACAGAATTTCAATTTAATGGAATTCTGATTTGTTCCCTGAGAAGAACTTTTCTCTTCTCTTGAAACTGCAGTCTGACCTTTGATTCCAGAATCCATGAATGCTAGCTATCAGAGAAATCACTAAGTTCACATTGGATGATGACTCAGATAACATACAAGAGAACCTTGCTACAGATCTGGCAGATATTGCCACCAGGAAGCCACATAACTAAGTCTTAGAACAGTCATCTCATGACTCTGTAAATACAACTGTATCAATAAGATACCCCTGAGATAGACCCATTGCTTTGTGTTTTCCTGTGAAGTGAGTGATTTAATCAAAATCGATGCTGTAAAAAATACCATGACAATGGAGGACATGTTCAGTAAGTAGAAAATTATCAGTTTTGAGAATTATGAGTGTAAAGAAGGTGAACCCATATTCAGAAAATGAGTCTATGCTAATAAGGACAAAAACACCAATAGAAGTATTAATATTTTTTTTATAAAGAAGAGGTCCTATTTATCTGCTTACCACAAAGTAGCTCTGTGATTACTGGAGTTGATCAGAAGCTCAGTGTTGTGTATTCTGACGGAAGATTAGAAATTCAGTGTTGGCTGCAGCCAGGTTAGCTTCAGGAAATAAAGTTACTAAGGTAACTTGTAAATCCATCATGACTACAGTGGCTGTTTTGCTTATGAATCCACTGGACATTGAAAATAAAAGGGAAAGGGGCTGCTTGGTGTTTACTCACACAACAGACAATTATACGCTCTTGATTGTTGAACTCTTGCCCTTCTGATTTGACCATTTTGTGAGTATTCCCATGGAGTACAAGCACCTTCACGGTTTTGCTTATCCCCGGAGATCAGTACACAGCCTCTTCTTTAGATAGTTAGCCACCAATTTTCCAACTATGATCTTTCCAAGTTCCTGACCATCCAGATGAACCACTAGCTACAGGTGACGGGCTTGCATGTCTAGACATTTCTCTCCAGCAAAGTGAACAAATAGATTTGTTGGGTAAATTTCTGCTCATTGGGAAATTTCCCTTGTATAACTGTCCTCAGAGAGGATGTAAGAATCCAGATGTCCACTTCCTGGTTGGGCCTCCCCCATCTTGCAAAACTTCTAGAACAGAGTTTCTTTTTGATGCCAGTTGACTTAATGGATTTTCTTATGAGTGTGTAAGTGCTGAGTGGCCGAGAGAAAACAGTGCTGTATGGTTGAGGACCATGGCCATTTTGTGCCACTTCTTCTTGCACTGACTTGAGACTACAGAGACCTTTCAACTTGATCACATTCAGAACACTTTAATCCAATGATAGAATGTTGCAGCAGGTTGTGTTACTCATGAACCTTTTTGGTTCCTGAGGTAAATGCTATACATGAGGCAAACGCATGGAGAAGAAGAGACAAAAAAAATCATAATTATGACAGGATGCACATTTTTTGCCATGTCAGAATTAAAATTATGATAAACATGGTCTAAGTTATATGCTTATGTATATTCTTATGGATGATAAGAAATGGTAATCTGCTAAGTCCTATTTAATACTCTTCCTTAAATTCTATGCATGCCACAAGGGCAGTCAACAGTGAAGGGACAGCATTTTATTCAGGATGTGTTATATTAATCATAAAAGAAATATTTTAATTATAATCATAAAAGATGTCTTAAATTTGGTTACAGAAAAGCTGGAGGATGAAAAGGAAGACAAATGGGATAAGGATAATTAGTTACAAGCTACTGGTTTTAAAAAAAAATCATAAGACATTTGGGGTAGGGGGATGACCCTACCAATGAAGAGCATGCACTGCTCTCATAAAGCATCAAGGTTTGGCTCCCAGGGCCCAGACATCTTCAGAATCTCATAGCCACCTGTATCTGCCTTCATGGCATGTGACACCTCCAGTCTCTGTGGACATGTATACATACCTACATACCTACTCATAGGCATGCATGCTTCCATGTGCATAAATAAAACTAAATCTTAAAAAAAAGACTGTTTTTAAACTCTCTCTCTCTTTCTCTCTCTCTCTCTCTCTGTGTGTGTGTGTGTGTGTGTGTGTATGAACAATACAAGTCCTGTCAGGTCCTGTCAGCAGGGCCACCTAGCCTTGTTTATGTAGATCTTTCTGGACTGTTTAACCTCAGCCTGTGCAGAAACAACATTTATTTCTGGTTAATTGTCATCCTCTGACAAAGCTCTCCCTGTTTTCTACAACCCCACCCCTTTTATCTAGATCCACTGTAGATTAAATGTATACAATGCAAGCCTTCTTTCTCCGAAGACCATAAATACGCCTCAGTTTTTGGCCCAACAGATGTTTCCTGATAACTATGCTGTGCTAGCTGCTGCAAACTGCCCTGTGGACCTGGTCCTCTCTTGTTTGACTCTCATTGGTAATGGCTCAGTAAGCTTATTATTTCCAACGTCTGTCCTCTCCTCCACAGTTCTGATTCAGGATTCACTTCCTTTTTTCCAAGTAACCATGTCCATAAAATAAAATTAAAATTCAGTCTTTTCTCTGGGTTTATTTTTCTAATTTTGTAAAGCGAAGGCTGAATTACTATCGATCTGATATACTTGGCTTACCATGGAATTTTCTTGAATTTAATGTGCTTGAAGTGCAGTGACAAACATATGGGTGTTTATAGCACATGCATGTATTTTCTCAGTCATGGAGTGATTTGTAAAGCACTGGTAGCAAGGAAAGAATCATTATAGGTGCTTTTGCACTTTCTCTGAGGTTATTTAACAACACTAATTAACTAATGTTTCTTGTGTATGATCGTTGGCCTAATATAAATAACTGCATTCTAAGGTAAATTTATTCTCCAGCCATTCTGCACAGTAGAGATATCACAAGGTATTTACTTTCTGTAACAAACTATAACAATTTAATAAAGAATCTCTAGATGAAGACTTTATGAAATATCAGGTGATTTTTTTCAGCTAAGTTGGTAATCAGTGTAGACAAGATGCTTCTCTATGAGCATCCGATTTTCCAAAGACTGACTAATAGTATCTGCTGCCACTGTGACATTCCCACAGAAAAGAGATTGATTGATCGATTTTCTCTAGGAAATTCTTCTTTTATAGATAATAATGAAAATGTCATATCTTGAAGATATATAGATTTTAACAATATTATGTCATTTCATACAATTAAGTTATTGAACATTGTAGCTCAGCCTAGACTACATTTAAAATTTTCTGAATGCTTGCATTGGCCTAGTTTTGACCAACATCATCTAATACAAAGACTGTTTGACAATAAAGCAATGAGTGATTCAAATAGCTTATTGAATACAGTTGGGAAAGGTAAAATGGGCATATAATCATGACATGCACAGACAGGCATTATATAAACATGATGGAATTAAAAAGAAACACCAAATATCTCATCAACCAAAAATCAAATGTATATACTTGTAAATTATAGAAGAACAACACTAACACAATATCAATAACACAGGATGTGACTTCCTCTAGTCTCCAGGTTGCCAGGGAGATGCAGCCTGGTGTGCTGCTCAGCATCACAAGGGAGTGTGGCACCATGCATTCTTGGCTGGGAGAACAAAGGTTGAAGCCTGATTCCTGTCTAATGTTTATTAATTTGCAACATCATAAAATCTAACAGTCACAAATCCGTATACCACAAGTCATGATTATCTGTTTTTTTTCCTCAAATAGATAATAGTGTCACTTTCTCTAGTCACAATACAATTAATCAATAAAGGAACATCGAATAACAACAGTCTCAAACAAATTAAAGTCATAGAAAATATTTCCCTGGTAGTTTTTTTTTTTTTTTTTTTTTTTTTTTTTTTTTTTTTCTAAAAATAAGAAAAACCTAATTGTCCGCTATGTTCAGCAAGTCCGGTTTTATCCCATGCTTTTTCAGACCCAGGCCAGTTGGCCTTGGTGAGTTCCCCATAGAACATCCCCATTGTCTCAGTGTGTGGGTGCACTTCTCGTGGTCCTTAGTTTTTTGCGCATGCTCTCTCTCCTTCTGCTCCTAATTTGGACCTTGAGATTTCTGTCCAGTGTTCCAATGTGGGTCTCTGTCTCGGTCTCCTTTCATCTCCTGATGAAGGTTAATATTCAGGAGGATGCCTATAAATTTTTCTTTGGGTTCTCCTTATTTAGCTTCTCTAGGATCACTAATTATAGAACTCAAGAACAATGGCAATGGGTTTTTGATCCTACTGCACGTGCTGGCTGTGTGGGAGCCTAGGCAGTTTGGATGCTCACCTTACTAGACCTGGATGGAGGTGGGTGGTCCTTGGACTTCCCACAGGGCAGGGAACCCTGATTGCTTTTTGGGCTGACCAGGGAGGTGAACTTGATTGGGGGGGGGGAGGGAAAGGGGAGGCGGGGAAGAGACAGAAATCTTTAATAAATAATTAAATTAAAAAAAAAGAAAAACTTAGAAATACAGAGCAGTGAAGAAATAAAAATGAAGATATGTTGCATCTCAAGCAAAGACTATAAATGTAGACACATGAAGGCAAATTTGCATTTCTAAATTTTTTATGTAAAATAACTAAAAATTAACCCAATCATTTGCATAAAGATATAAAAATGAATCTGGACTACAAAGAGAAAAATGAATAGAAACATAAAAGAACAGCAAAGACAATATAGAAACACTACATTTTTTTCTTCATGTACTTTTAAATTGTCCAAATTAACTATTTAATTGAAATGGTTAAAGGACATTTTATTAAGGTTTATTCTCATAAAAGTAAAAGAAAAAAATTAAATATATTTCAGTCATGCTACAATAATTGGGAGATAGTTGGAATTGTACTCTGTAAGGTTTTCACCTGTTCTGAAAGGAGTCAAATGTTTGTAAAGAAGGAAGGGAGGAAAGAAAGTAAAAGGGGGGGAAGAAAGGGAGGGAAAGAGGGAGGCGGGATTAAAGGAATTAGGGAAGAAAAGAACAAAGACCTTTAAAAGAAACCCAAAATAACACTTGATTGATTTTTGTTTTTGTGTTTGTTTGTTTTTTGAGACAGTGTTTCTACGTAGCTTTGGAGCTTGTCCTGAAACTAGGTCTTATAGACCAGGTTGGTCTCAAACTCATAGAGATCTGCCTGCCTCTGTATCCCAAATGCTAGTATTAAAGGCAGGCACCACCACCACCTGACTTTTTTTGAGAGCCATTAAATGAAGGACAAAAAGGAAAAAAAAGAAATGAAAGGAACATATCAGTTTAAGAATGAGCTGGGTCTAGTGATGCACTAGTGGTCCTGGTGGGAATATCACAGATTTTGAAACACCCTGAGCAATAAGTGACATCCTGCCTCAAGAACAAGGCAGAAACAAAAGTAACCAAATCAATCAATCAAACAAACAGACAAAGAATCCCCAAACCCAGAATATTAAGTTCACATTCAAATCCAACCACATCAGCCATGAAAGAAAAATGGACTAAACTAAATAAAGAAACAAGATCCAGTCAAACGCTGTTCACAAGAGTCACAACTAAAATGTAAACCAAGACAGGTTGGAATTGTAAGCATGGGAACAGATGTGTGATTAAAAACAACCAAAGAATGTGGTGGTAGCTCCATCAGTACCAGAAAGGGCAAATTTCAACATGAGGAACAACATAAAAAAATAAAGAAGATATACAGTCAGAAAAGCTTTGGAACAAAACAACAGATATTTGAACATACAGGTTACTGACAGAATTGCAGGAAGTCATAGACAGTGCCGGGATACACATGGAGATGTGAAGAACTCTGCCTCAGGCAGATAAATATGAGTGAAATGTAGAGATTGTGAGAAAACTATTATCACAAATTGAAATAAAAGGCAAAGATAAAATGTTTCAGAAAATCAAAATAAGTTTTAAATGGACTCTAGAAATCATATATACTTGGCCCATATTTACTGTGTCAACCAAAGCAGACCACATAACTATGTCATAAAGCACATCCCGATACATTTAAAGGAGAGACTGCATTTAGTAAGTCTTCTGATCGTGGCACTGATTTAAAATTCAATAACAGTAAGGTCATTTTATCAGACGTTGAAACCTTAGGAAAATATAAGCTGCACATTACTAGAACAGTCAGTGCATCCTAAACAGGAATTCTTAGGGGTTACTGTTAATAAAATCATCTCGTATCAAAACCTGATGCTTGCCAAGCAATTTCATATCTGTAAATGGCTGTGGGTTTTTGATCGTTATTTTCTTTGTTTTTATATTTGGCAGAGGGAAAACCAAGCACAGCTTGGACACACTGTATGAGGGAGGAAACAAGGAGTCAACCCAACAGATCAGAACACAATGAATAGCATAAACAAGGGTGTTTCATTGAACAAACTTAGTAAACTATTACGAAGTCTGAAAATATGAGCCATCAATACTAGTCATCAGAGAATATCATTGTAGCATCACTAATACTAAAACTGTAACAGGAAATCTCTGTGAAAATGCTATGTACATATAATCAACAACTCATACTTTTTATAAAAATCGTCTTAGCCTGAATAAACAGAAAGCTGAATATCATTAACCTTAGGAAGGAAAATGAGTGTACTAATTTAGAAAGTTTCTACATTAAGAACTCAGATGCCTCCACTGATAAATCCTAACACATATTTAAGGAATGATTATTACCATCAAGAGCAATTTAAGAACAATTTAAGAAAATAAAAGTTTTATGAATTTATGAAACTTACCAACCCTGATACTTAAAAAGTCAACACTTTGTAAGAAAAGCAAATTGGAAAGCAACACCCCTTGTGAATGAATTCCCAAATATTAGTTGAAAAGCTGTCAAATCAAACCCAGTGACATAAAAATAAAGCATGCTATAACTAAGTGAATTCAAACTGGGAACAAAAATTAGCTAACTAAAAATAGACAACCAAAACTGAAACAGGAAAGACAGGCTGTAAAGAAAAAGTTGAGGGGGCTGGAAAGATGGCTCAGAGGTTAAGAGCACTGACTGTTCTTCCAGATGTCCTGAGTTCAATTCCCAGCAACCACATGGTGGCTCACAACCATCTGTAATGAAATCTGGTGTCCTATTCTGGCCTGCAAGCATACATGTATGCAGATAGAACACTGTAAATAAAAGAAAGGAAGGGAGGCAGGAAGAAAGAAGAAAGGAAAGAAAAAGAAAAAAATGTTGATCACATTGAGATCCTGCTCATCATAAAATCCAGAAAGTGTTGCAGTCTAGGAAGAGACTTTCTTTAAAAGAAGGTTGGTAGAATTATGATGTTTTAGTGCTGATAAAAGATGAATTCCACCCACCATGGCTGAGGGCACAGCTGAGATTCTCTTACTCGGCTACTGGAAGTCAGAGGTATGACAATAGCAACTCGGTGGGCTGACGAGGGAGGGGGACTTGATTGGGGGAGGGGGAGGGAAAGGGGAGGCGGCGGTGGGGAAGAGACAGAAATCTTTAATAAATAAATTAATTAATTAAAAAAAGAAACTAATGAACAGCACGCAAGAAGAAGATATGGAGACATAAAGCTCCGTTTGCTGCTGTTGTTCGGTTTTATGCGTATCTTAATGATCTATAACACCCAAAAGACTGGACATAGAGGCCTTGAAGACTGGCGCTTCTGTTAAAACTATGATCTGAAGATGTCCTCCAGAGTTCATGCACTGGGAATTCAATCTCGAGTGCACTTGTGTTGGAAGGTGTGTCTCTTTAGGTCATTAGGGTCAGCCCTAGCAAAAGTGCTAACATTATTATAATAGGGCCTGGGGGAGTTCATTCATTCCTAAGTGAAGACTCAGTCTTTTTCCTCTTGAGAAGACACAGGCACAGAATTCTATCTTGGAAGGGGACAGAGCACCACTGAGCAGACAGCAAACCTGCTGCTCTTTAACCTTGGTTTTTCCAGTCTCTGGAGTCACGAGAAAATGTTTTGTTTTTACTAATACCCAGGCGCTCTGTTGTTGTACAGCACAATGGGTTGAAACAGCTGTCAATGTAATATTGGAAAATGAGGTCTGAAACATCAGCATTCTTTATACCAGAAAAAACCAACAACAAATACCCTAAAAACATGTCCACAAGGGGCCAAATTTAAAAAAACACGCTACAAGAAATTGAAAAATTGCTTGCATAAATAGATTGATGGACAATAGTCACAACCTAATGTATTCAATGCCGTTAACATGGATGCTCTGTACAAAGCAGCACAGTGATAGTCACTATTCTCATTTACAATACCAGCATTTTGAGAAGGAACTCTAAAACTCACATGATAATTGGATTGGCATATAAGACCAGGACAACCCTGAAGGTAAGAACAATTTTGGAGAATGCGACCTGGCTTTAAGATCCAAATATAAAGTTGTGACAATTTATACCAGTTATGTTCTCATTAAATTGAATGGCTATATATCTAGAATTGAATAATGAGTCCAGAAATAAAGATATATCATATTATCATATATTATCATATACATATTATCATATATGTGTGTGTCCAATTCCTTTTCAGCAGACTTGTCAAGCTAGCTCAGCAATGAAATCAATTTTTTCCACCATATTATGCTGGTACTTAGATATTTATTTATAAGAATCAAACTGTAATCTTGACTTCACCCCATGGACACAAATCAATTTGATTCAAAATTCCAAATGCAAAGCATAGGTCCACAGACTGCTTAATGAACAATAGCCAAACACAAAGCACCCTGTAAGTAGCACTTATCAAAAATTAAATATTTCTTCTCATCAAGGACACATTATAAACAAAGAAGACAGCAAGAATAATACTCACCATTACATGCATTTGAAATATGTTCCTGGCTGGATAGTGGTAGCATACGCCTTTAATCCCAGCCATTTAGAGGCAGGCAGAAGTCTGTGAGTTCGAGACAAGCCTGGTCTACAGAGTCAGTTCCAGGACAGCCAGAGCTACACAGAGAAACCATGCCTCGAAAAATTAAACCAAACCAAAGCAGAAAACGAAAACCATGTTTCTAAATACTATGATGGACATGGAATACCTTGCATGCAAACAGTAGTAAGGGAACACAAACAGTAACAAACATTTCAAGCAAAACATTTAAACATACACTTATCACAGAGTAACTATTAAGTGCCTCAGACATGGCTCAGCAGTAAAAGTCATCAAGCGTCCCCCATCCTGTGCTAGTATCATGCAAGACCAGGCATGTGCTCAACTACATTTACAAAAACTGATAGCAGGTGCTTCTCAGACTCTAGCTGGCTACCTCTCTGCTGCATTCTTACTTACTTTAACCAATGGGTCCCAATTAGCCAAAGAGGTTCCTTCATTTTATTTCCTGCTTCTGTGGTGAGGTACCCTGACAAAAGCAGCTTCAGGGTAAAGGAGTTTGTTTTAACATACAATTCTAATTTGCCACGCAGTCAGGGAAGCCACAATGGTAGGAGCCTAACAGAACAGGTCACATGACCTTCATAGTCAAGGGCTCAGAGCATGGATGGCTGCATTTAACATTTATCTATCATTTATTATTTTTTTACTCTTACATGGTTCAGGATACCCTTGCCTGGAGAATGTTGCCACTCACAGTGGACTGGTCTTCCTTCTCTGACTAGTATAATCAAGGCAAGCCTATATAGGCCAACCTGATCTACACAATCAATCTCCTATTGAGATTTTCTTCCCAGACTATTGGTCAAATAGGAAAACAAAATAACATCATAAGAGGGGTGCACAAATATTTCTGCTGTTATAGTTCCTTATACTGTAACATTCTTTCATGCACACAATTTCAATACTTAATGCTCTGGTGGACTTAACCTCCAAACATTTGGCTAGTGATGCTTTTTATCTATATTATACTAAGTTATAGGCTTTAAGGTTAAATTTAATGTTTTATGTATCAAAAAGTAAAGAACTGCCACCTTAAAGTAAATTATATCTGAAATAAAGTTCTCAATTTCTTTATGTGTAGCTTTTCTTACAAATATTCTTTGTATGAGTCATTTGAGTTAATTCTGTAAGTTTTAAAAAAAAGTGTATTAGAAGTTTGTGTTTGTGTGTGCAGGTAGGTACTCATATATGTGTGTATGTGTAAGCCAGAGGACAGAATGCTAATCACTGTCTTTGAAAATGGTCTCTCCTGGTGATGGAGCTCATCAAGTAGTCTAGGCTGGCTGGTCATGGAGACCTAGGGATCCTCCTGTTCTAGTATCTTAAATGCTGGGATTACAGAGGAGTGTCAGTAAGCCTGGCATTTTTACATGGGAATCAAAGTCAGGTTCCCATGCCAACCACTCCAACTCTTAATCATCTCCTTGATAGTGCTTGACATGGCCTCAACCATTTTTCCTCTTTTCCCTGTTTCATATTTCTTGATTTCTGTATACAATGATGATAATTTTTCTAGATACCTGTTGTCATGTCAGCTGTTATCTTTTTTGAAGTCCATTGAATAGACTAGTTAGGCAATCTACTAACTGTACAATATTTCAATGATAAACATTCGCAGTATTGTATTCTCCTTTTGGTCTGCTTGAAAATTCATTATCCTTTATTCACCTTTCACAGGTCCTATTATTTAAACTACTCAGCACTCCCATTTTACATGGGACTGTTCCAGTACAGGAGGCTCATTCCAGCAACGGTGCTAATTACTTCTGCTGCCACCGTTCACAGCTTGTTTTCTCCTGTTTTGAGATTTGTGACAGAGGGTTCTTTTGTTCTGTGTAAAGTGAAATATATTTAATCTTGGCTACAGAAAAACCATTTGGCTATGTCCTTTATATAAACAGACACCTTAAAAGCTCAAATTTTTATTATTTTTCATGCCCAATAGAATGGCATGTGTTCTCTGTTTCTTGTACTTCAAGCTACATAGAAGCTCCGTTCTTTGTGGCTTCTGACTGTGTCTGTCTTCCTAAAACATTAAAATAACAATTTCAAGACTATAAGTTAACATGACAACACAACAATTCTATCATCCCACCTTTTTATTTTAACTCTTTTCTGTACATTGCTATTTTATTTTCCAAGTGGGGTATATAGTTATGATTATTTAGCACATCCATTTGTCTTCCTTGTATCTCAACCCTTTCTTCTAGATCTTCCCTTCCATCTGAAGCCTGAGTTCATAAATTCTTTGAGAAGTTCTAGGCCCCTAATATTGATGATATATCTCTCCTTTGAACAAGGTTGTAAAATAGTAACTTACTGCTGGGGCTCAGACTTCACCTCTGGGTCATGTGTGGTGCACCCACCTGCCTCCCTGAAGGCAGTGCAGTGTACTTCAGGTTGGTATTTTTATTCTTTGCCCACGGAAACCACACTACCTCTGATTAGCTTGCTATACTGTGCTGCCTCTTGTATTTAACTAAGTAAGCATCTCTCTCTAATAGCAGGTACCCCACTTACCTGTCTACAAGTACTTGGGTTTCCTAGTCCCAGCCTCCTCTGATAACTTTCATCCTATGACTGGATCATAGTAGTAGCTGTTATTTGTCCACAGAGCCCATTTAACCTTGTTCTGGCTGTAAAGACTTTGAAATGATGGGTCAGTTCTTAAGAAATTCTATTTTGGAGACCTTAGTAGCTCCCTGAGACACAGGCATCTCTAGTACTTATTGGACCGAAAGGTAAGTGATTAACCTCCCGGTTGGAAATCCCAGCCTCTAGGCCCTACACACTGGGCATACCCTGTGTACCTCCCCCACCAATAGCAGCCACACTAGCAGATCAGCACAAAATCCTACTTTGGGCAGGCTGCCCCACCCCACCTCCATCGGACTCTGTAATCTACAAGTCCCACTCCACCCCCAAACCCATCCATCTCCCACGACCTCAGTGGCTCCCTGAGACACAGACTGGACTGATAGGATTAAGAGGCACAGGCACTGCCTGCACTGGTGGGAGGAAGAGATGGGTAGATGCCAGTGCAAGAACACATTCAACATCCTAAAGAGCAAAATGGCACCACCACCAGAACCTTTGGTTCTACAGCAGCAAGACCTAAACATACCAACATAGAAGAAACAGAGGAAAGAGACCTTAAAACAATCTAATGAAGATGATGGAGGCCTTTAAAGAGGACATGAAAAATTTTCTTAAAGAAATAAAAAAAAGACAAAAATTTGGAAGAAATCAATAAATCTCTTAAAGAAAGGCAAGAGAACTAAGAAAAAGCCAGGTGAAGGAAACAGTTCATAACTTGAAAATTGAAATAGAGACAATAAAGAAAACAAAAACTGAGGGAATTCTGGAAAATCTGGGTAAATGAACAGGAACTACAGATGCGAGCATGACCAACAGAATGTAAGAGATGAAAGAGAGAATCACAGGAGTTGAAGATACGATAGAGGAAATAGATTCTTTGGTTAAAGAAATCAGTAAAGCCAACAAAGTCATAATGCAAAACACCCAGAAAATCTGGGATTCCATGTAAAAGACCAAATCTAAGAATAGTAGGGACAGAAGAAGGAGAAAAAGTCCAGTTCAAAGGCACAGAATATATTCAACAAAATCATAGAAAAAAACTTTCCAAACCTAAAGAAGAAAATACCAATGAAGATACAAGAAGCTTACAGAACACCAAATAGAATGGACCAGAAAAAAGTCCCCTGGATACATAATAATCAAAACACTAAACATACAGAATAAAGAAAGAATATTAAGAACTGCAAAGGAAAACGGCCAACTGATATATAAAAACATACCCATCAAAATAACACCTGACTTCTCAATGGAGACTCTGAAAGCCAAAAGGTCCTGGACAGACTTTATGGAGACACTAAGAGACCATGGATGCCACCCCAGACTACTAAACCTAGCAAAACTTTCACTCACCATAAATGAAGAAGACAGGATATTTCATGAAAATACCAGATTTAAATACTTATTCACAAATCCAGACTTACATAAAGCACTAGAAGGAAAACTCTAACCCATGGAAGTTAATGGAACCTACAAAAACATAGGCAATAGATAATCCCACAACAGCAAATCCTAAAGAAGAGAAACGCACATACACACTAACACCAGAAAAAAAAAATAAGAATTGACAATCATTGCTCATTAATATCTCTTAATATCAATGGACTCAATTTGCCTATAAAAAGACACAGACTCCTCGTGTTCCTGACTGAGACAGTGGGGCTGATCTATTGGGAGCTCACCAAGGCCAGCTGGACTGTGACTGAAAAAGCATGGGATAAAACCGGACTCTCTGATCATGGCGGACAATGAGGGCTGATGAGAAGCCAAGGACTATGGCACGGGGTTTTGATCCTACTTCATGTTCTGGCTTGGTGGGAGCCTAGCAGTTTGGACGTTCACCTTCCTAGACATGAACGGAGGGGGAGGACCTTGGACTTTCCACAGGGCAGGGAACCCTGACTGCTCTTTGGACTGGAGAAGGAGGGGGAGAGGAGTGGGGGGAGGGAGAGAGGAGTGGGGGAAATGGGAGGCTGGGTGGAGGCGGAGACTTTTTATTTTCCTTTTCTCAATAAAAAAAAAAAGACACAGACTAACAGAAACAAGATCCATTCTTCTGCTGCATACGAGAAACAAGCTTCAACTTCAAAGACAGACATTACTTCAGAATAAAGGGTTCCTCAAATTGTTCCACACAAAAGAAACAGAAGGAACATTACCAAACTCCACTGATGAAACCACAGTTACCCTGATACTGAAACTGTTCAAAGAAAGAGAACTACAGACCAATCTTCCTCATGAACATTAATGCAAAAATACCAGCAAAGCAAATCCATGAATACATCAAAAACATCATCCACCATGAAAAGAATGCTTCATCCCAGAGATGCAGAGTTGGTTCAAAATCTGCCAATGTAATCCACCATATAAACAAATGGCAAGGAAAAAAAACCACATGATCATTTCATTAAATGTTGAAAAAGCCTTTGACAAAATCCAACACCACTTCATGGAAAAGGTCTTGGAGATATTATGGACACAAGAAACATACCTAAACATAATAAAGACTATTTACAGCAAATTGAAAGCCAACATCAAATTAAATGGAGAGAGACCTAAAGCAATTCCACTAAAATAAGTAACAAAATAAAATTTTCTACTTTCTCCATTCATATTTAATATAGTACTTGAAGTTCTAGCTTGAGAAATAAGAAAACTGAGGAACAAGTGTATAGAAATGGAAAGGAAGTAGTCAAAGTAACTTTATTTGCAGATGGTAGAATAATATACTTAAGTGACCTCAAAAATTTTACCAGGGAACTTTTAGTGGAAGGATAAAAGATTAACTAAAACAAATTAGTAGTCCTCCTATCTACAAATGATACCAGGCTGAGAAAGAAATCAGAGAAATATCACCATTTACAATAGTCACAAATAAAAAACTTGGGGTAACTCTAACTAAACAAGTAAAAGATCTACATGGAAAGAACTTTAAGTCTTTGAAAAACGAAATTGAAGGAGATACCAAAAAATGGAAAGGTTTCTCATGCTCTTGGGTAGATAGGATCAACATAATAAAAATAGCAATCTTATCAAAAGCAGTCTACAGATTCAGTGCAATATCCATCAAAATTCCAACACAATTCTTCAGAGACCTTTAAATAACAAGACTCAACTTCATGTGGAGAAACAACAACAACAGAATAGTTGAAAGAATCCTGTACAATAAAGGAACTTCTGGAGATATCTCCATCCCTGACTTCAATCTCTATTATAGAGCTATAGTAATAAAAACAGCTTGGTATTGGCATTAAAACAGACATGTGGATTAATGGAATTAAATTGAAGACCCTGATATTAATTCACACACCTATGAACACCTGATTTTGACAAAGAAGCCAAAATTATATAATAGAAAAAAGGAAAACATCTTCAACAAATGGTGCTGGAATCACTTAATGTCAACATGAAGAAGAATCAAAATAGATCCATATCTACTGACATGCACAAAACTCAAGTCCAAGTAGATTAAAACCTCAACACAAATCCAGTTACACTGAACCTGACAGAAGAGATAGTGAGAAGTCTCCTTGAATGCATTGGCGCAGGAGACTACTTCCAGAATATAACACCTGTAGCACAGGCATTGAGAGCAACAAACAATAAATGGGACTTCCTGAAACTGAAAAACTTCTGTAAGGCAAAGGACATGGTAAATAAGACAAAAGGACAGCCTACAGAGGACCCTAAGACTGACTCATGCGTTGATTGCCCTGGGAAGAGGAATTAGATGAGATCCGCTGAATAAACTGGGGGTGAGTGGGAGATGGTACATGGGAGGGAATGGAGGATGAGAACGTGAGGGAGTGGGATGGTTGAGTTGGTGGAGGGATGGAGTGGGAGAGCAATGAAAGAGATAACTTGATAAGAGAAGCTACCATGGGGTTAAGGAGAAACCTGGTGCTAGGGAAATTCCCAAGAAACCACAAGGATGACTGGCACCTGCTGAGACTCCTAACAACAGTGTAGGGGATGTCTTAACTGGCCTTCCCCTGTATCAGATTGGTGACTTCCATACCTGTCATCATAGAGTCTTCATCCAGTAACTGATGGAATCAGATGCAGAGATCCACAGCCAAGCACCAGGCTGAGCTCCGGGAGTCCAGTCGAAGATAGGGAGAAGGGAATATATGAGCAAGGGAGGTCAAGATCATGATGAGGAAATCTACAGAGACAGCTGAACCAAGCCAAGCTCATGGGAACTCACAAACTCTAGACCAACAACAGCTGTGGAGCCTGCATAGAACTGAACTAGGCCCTCTGCCTTGAGGGGCCCCTGGCAGTGGGGCCAGGATTCATCCCTGGTGCATGCTGGCTATTTGGAGCCCATTCCCTATGATGGGATGCTATGCTCAGCCTTGATGCAGGGAAACAGGTTTGGTCCTGCCTCACTTAATGTGCAAGGCTTTGTTGACTCCCATATGACGACTTACCTTTTGGGAGGAGAGGATTGAGGGTTGAACTGGGGGGAATTGAGGGGGCAGGAGGAGAGGTGGGGGAGAACCGCGATTGAGTTCAAATGGCCAAAAAGACACTTAAGGTCATGCTCAACTTCCTTAGCGATCAGGGGAATGCAAATCAAGACAACTTTAAGATACCATCTTACACCTGTCAGAATGGCGAAAATAAAAATGATAGCCTTTGCTGGAGAGGTTGTGGAGAAAGGGGTACACTCATCCATTGCTGGTGGGAATGCAAACTTGTGCAACCACTCTGGAAAGCAGTATGGAGGTTTCTCAGGAAATTTGGGATCAACCTACCCATGGACCCAGCAATACCACTCTTGGGAATATACCCAAGAGAGGCCTTATCATACAACAAAAGTATATGCTCTACTATGTTTATAGCAGCATTGTTTGTAATAGCCAGAACCTGGAAACAACCTAGATGCCCTTCAATTGAAGAATGGATGAAGAAAGTATGGAATATATACATATTAGAGTACTACTCAGCAGTAAAAAACAAGGACTTCTTGAAGTTTGCAGGCAAATGGATGGAAATAGAAAACACCATCCTGAGTGAAGTAAGCCAGACCCAAAAAGAGGAACGTGGGATGTACTCACTCATATTTGGTTTCTAGCCATAAATAAAGGGCATTGAGCCTATAATTCGGGTTCTTAGAGAAGCTAAATAAGAAGGAGAACCCAAAAAAAATCATATAGGCATCCTTCTGAATATTAACCTTCATCAGGAGATGAAATGAGAGAGACAGAGACCCACAATGGAGCACCGGACTGAAATCTCAAGGTCCAAATCAGGAGCAGAAGGAGAGAGAGCACAAGCAAGGAACTCAGGACCGCGAGGGATGCACCCATACACTGAGACAATGGGGATGTTCTATCGGGAACTCACCAAGGCCAGCTGGCCTGGGTCTGAAAAAGCCTGGGTTAAAACCGGTCTCGCTGAACATAGTGGACAATGAGGACAACTGAGACCTCAAGAACGATGGCAATGGGTTTTTGATCCTACTGTATACCTATTGGTTTCGTGGGAGCCTAGGCAGTTTCGTGGATGCTCACCTTACTAGACCTGGATGGAGGTGGGTGGTCCTTGGACTTCCCACAGGGCAGGGAACCCTGATTGCTCTTTGGGCTGACGAGGGAGGGGAACTTGATTGGGGGAGGGGGAGGGAAAGGGCAGGTGGGGAAGAGACAGAAATCTTAAATAAATAAATAAATAAATAAATAAATAAATAAATCCAATTTCCATATTAAAAAAACAGCCAAAAAATAATTTACATGGGATCGTGGAATAAATAAAAAAAGAAAAAAATTTAAAATTCTATTCTATGTGATAACTAATAAAACTAAGGAGAATCTGAGGGATTCATAATTTTTTATTTATCCACTCATTATTCTCAGTGTAAAGAGAAAGTATTGGAGCAGAAAGAAATCAAAACGGGAGATGGGCAAGGTGGCAAAACAGTTATGGTTGCTGCATGGAGGAAAGTCAGAAGATGGAAGGAGAGCTGAGGGCTCTTTGGAAAAGCCCTGTCCATTTCTACCCTGTTTTCTTCCGGCTAGGCCACCTGAACGTAACTCAGTAATAGGCATGGAATCACTAGATGGAAGACAGTGAATAGGGAACTTGTCACTCACCCTGCAAAGGCTCAGGTGTAATAAATTATATGCAGCAGGACAGTGAATCCTATTAGACCTCGGGCACAGGCTAACGGGGTTTGGATGAGGTCCATTGCAATGTTCCAGCCCTGAACCCCCGCCCCGCCCTCCCAGGCTGCACTGCTTATAGTAGCAGGGGGCTGTCTGAAATGGCTGAGCTTAGTACTCAACCTCCAGAAACCCCACAGATTTGGAATAAGAGATTCAGGTATCTTCAGAAATAGTGTATGGGAAGTGCAGGTCTCTGCCATCTTACACCCCTTAAGCTTAGCCCATCTCATGAGTGGCTGCTACTTTCTTTCTCTACTTATTCTCTCCTTCCTCCTGCCTCGGTGCATAACTCTTCATTCTTCTCCATCAGGGAGCACACATCACTATTCTATTGGCCTCCCAATACTAAGCTATTCTGTATTAAGCCACCGCCCTGTGGGTTTGTCGGAAGCAAAGACTTCAAGGATGCAAAGTTATCATCTTTTTGTTTGTAGAGCATCAATCATTAGCAGAAAAAATAAGACAGACTTGAAGATGTGAACACTCCTGCACGGTCAGCTTTGCTTTCTCCTTGACAGGATGCCTGAGGTAATTAGCGCTAAAAGAGAAAAGATTTCTTTAGCCCCTTTTTGGGGGGTTGGTCCAAGAAGAGCTGTCATTTTTGTTTTGGACTTGTGGCAAGTCAACATTCGTAGGGTGGGGGGAAATGGTGAAGGAGTAACAAAGCCTCTTTCATCACAAGCTGGGGAAAAGAGAGGAGGGAATAGGCTAGGGGAAAGAGCCTCTTTCTAGGGTGCACTTGTCGTGAGTTAAGTCCCATGAAGACCTTCCCAGTGTTCCATCCCCTCTCAGTAGCCTCAGCCTGGGGACCATGCTTATGGGAGCATGGGATGTGAGAGAGAAATTACCAGTTACCAAAGAAGGGGGGCAACAAAGTAATGTTAATCCTAGTATTAGTAACAAAGAGTAAAAAGAAGTACTTTTGAAATATTATCTCAAAACTGTTACCTAGGTGTTTTATGATAAATGGGTCACAAAGATAACAGAATGCAGAGCCTGGCTGAAGAGTCACAGCTTCTAGGAGAAGCCAGCCCTAGCAGAGTAGCATTCAAATGTAGAGCACTCAGGAAGACCCATGAGTTGTGGTACTTTATGAATCATTCATCTATTCATGTCCTATTCAATTTTCCCTCTTCAAACTGACACGTTTGATCAGCCAGATCTGCAGGCAGCAAACTGGTTTCATGCTTGAGTGGTTTCTTTCTTTGCTTATATTTGTCTCCAAAGGCTCTATTAATAGAAACAGAGCCAGCAGACAACAAAGTCCTGGGAAGGAATAAACAAGTGTCAACATTTGCAAGGAGAACCACTTGGCTGTGACTGTGGGGCTTAATTTGAAAACTTCGCTGAGGATGAGACGGTCAGAGCCAAGAGCACAAATCTAGCCCTAGAGAATTGGTGTTTGCATCAGACACACTTGCCATCTGTAAAAGAGCTTGCTGACCTGCTCGCATCCACAGTGCTTGCTTTCATGCGGACTCCCACCTTGGTTTAGGAAACACACGGTCTCCGAACACCTCTCCTAATTGCTGCCTAGGATTCTCTAAGAAAGAATCCTATTACCAAAGACCATGCAGTCCGTGCAGGTGCACCTAATAGAAGATTTGGTCTAAATGGAAGTGACTCATTTAAAAGGACTCCGTGTTTGCGTTAGATCGTGCCAGATCAGCTCGTAAATGCAATCCCTGATTGAGTTGAAAGCCTTTTTTCATAGCTAGTGGTTTCTGCCAACCAAACTCCAAAATGTTAGAGGTAATTTGTTTTGTTTCTTGAATGCAAGTGTCTTTCTGATAAAAAACAAAAAGGTCACTATGCTAGGACCATCTCTCAGTGCTCAGGTGAGAAAATGACTGTAGGGTAGTTAAAACCACATTTGGGTTGGGAAAAAAAATGGCATTAGAACCCAGATTCTTCACTCACTCTGAGTAAATTACTAAACTCTCCATTGCCTTAAAGTAGGTTTCCAAGGCCAAGGGCTGTGATGAATGAAAAGCACCGGGTGTGGCGCCCGCTCTGGGGCGGAGGATGGTGAGGTGGTTGGCACAGGCTGTGTGCTGCCCCTTGCTTCTTGTCAGTGTGAGACCCAGTGAGTAAACGAGAAGCATTTCCTCTAGTAATCACACATTCCGTCCTGAACTGCTAGATTCATCCATCAGCCAAATGTATACTGTAGCCAGGCCCGTGATTAAAATTTGGATCAGAAACCTCTTTGAATATATAATTAAAGCCATCGATATTCTCTCTCCCAAAGAAAAATACACATATTTCAACAACATTGCCCAAGTACTCTACGGTTCCTAGCAATTTCATTCACCGTGGCCAAAAATAGAAACCGCTCAAATGTTATACATGAAAAAAAAACAAAACGTGATATACACTGGGAAGAAAACTCTCACTTAAAGAGCAAAGAGAACTCAGATACAAACTATAATATATGAACCCTGAAGACATATGCTAAGTAATAAATTTTTCTGGAAGACAAACAGTGCACGATCCTAATTTCATGAGAAACCGAGGAAAGCACTGCTATGTGTAAAAACAGTAGAATAATGGTTACCAGGGGACACGAGGATGGGCAAATCCTCCGAGTTCAGTTTGAGATGATAAAAGCATTCCAGAAATGGAGGCTAATGACAGAGGCACAACAATGTGAATCCAGGTAATGCCTGCACTCTGTGCTACAGTGATTAATTGCGAATCTTCTGACATATCTACAACTTAAAAACCACAGTACAGAAAAAATCTGCGCGCGTGCTCTCTCTCTCTTTCTCTCTCTCTCTCTCTTCTCTCTCTCTCTCTTTAGAGAGATAAGTAATATCTCCTTGTACGGCTATACCATTGAGTTACCAGTGAGCTCATTGCCAGTTGGCTACATCTAGTCTGTGGCTACTGTGGGAAATGTTTCTGGGGACCTTTATTAACAGCTGCTCATGTGGACATATGATTTCACCTCTTACATTAGTGCCTGCAATGTGACTGTTGGCTTCTATGGTAGGGTACACTTAATTGTTCAGGAAACTGTGACTTCTTCCCAAATCATAGGAACTATTCATATGCAACCAGCAGGTAGGCTGGCTCCAGCTCCTCAGGCGATTTTGTTTTCATTTTGAAGCTCTGTAGAGATCTGAGGAGCAGCTGGATTGGAAGGCAGAAGGAGCAGATGGAAGCGGTTGATTAGAGTGTTTGGTTGTTAACTAAAATTCTGGGGGGGGGGATAGAAATTCATTATCCTCTCACTGTCCCCTTTTTTTCTAAAATGTGAGAAAATCTACGTGTGTAATTTTCTCAGCCTTTTCCCATCTTTCCCTTGGACTTTGTCTAAGACCCTGTTTCTGAAGTTACCATACACTTTGATCACAGAACATGGAGAAACTAAACCAGCGATAATCTGAAAGCTTCCTCCCTGGTTTCTGTTGCTAGCAACACAATATCACAAAGGGATCAATTACAAAGAGAAAACGCTTGCAGTGGCTCACAGTTCAGTGGCAGGATCATGGGACTGTGCCTGCTGATGGCTTTCTGGTTGACAGAGATGTAAGTAGCACAGGATGTTTCTTAGTGAGAGACCTGGAGCAGGGGGAGAGTCAGTCAGCCTGGCTTCCCAGCAAACCCACTGTGACAATAACTCATTAATTATTAGTCATGTATGGGTGAATCCAGCAAGACAACGTCTCATGATCTGGCTACCTCATGAAGGTTCCACCTTGGTCTACTTCTTAGTAAATCATATTTGGGAATTGAATTGCTGCGTGAGTTTCAGAGGACAAAGGCTATTCAGACTCTCAACTCCTCTCATTTCCTACCCTTGGAGAGTACACATTTGAAGAAAAGTCAGCTGTTTTCTGAAATGATACGCTAAAATCTGTCATTAAAAAGGAAGCAATGCTACCGTTTGTTCTTCCTCATCAGAATCAGAATTTAGAAATTAAAAAAAAAAAGAGAAAAAAAAATGAAGCAATGGAGGCCAAAGAGGTGACATGGAATTTTGAATTTTTTTCTTTGGGCTAAATTTTGCTGAGCCCACCGGTCTTGGCATCTGTGATGTCGAAGGAATTTCTATGTGCTCGGGAACAGTCAATGGCTATTTTCTCAAGTGCCACAAGAGCCTTTACATTTCACCTGACACATGCATTGAATCAGCTTATCCTTGCTCTCTAAGGGGAAAAGCCATACTGTCAGCTAGGTGACAAGCTTTCATCCCCACAGAAACCAGATGCCTTGATAATTGTGCTCTGATAGGGCTGCAGAGCTCACATCAAGCATATATGGAGACAAGTAAGCCAGCATTTACTTGAGACATATTTAAAGTATCCCCCGGTGTGAAGACCTGAAAAACAGTCTCTATGTCTCACGATACCATTTTCTTGCATCCAGGAATGAGCATTGAAGGCTTTCAACATGAAGGACATAAGGAATGACCATGGCTACTATAGCAAATGAACCAGTTTTCTTAATCCATTGAGGAACTTCTGGAATCTGTACCTGAGTGATACTTTGGTTAATGGCTTCTGGGAGAAGTCAACACAGACCCAGAGACAAAATGAGAAATGGAAGACTGACAACTCAATGTATCCTCCAAATTGGATATTGTATTGATATGATAAAAATATAAGGATCAGATGTGGGAAGTCCTTCTATATTTGTGTTGCTTTTATTGGTTAATGAATAAAGGAGCTGCATTGGCCTGTGAAAGGGCAGAACAGAGCTAGGCAGGAAAACTAAACTGAATGCTGGGATAAAGTAGGTGAAGTCAGTGAGATGCCATGTAGCCGTGGGAAGAGATAGATGCCAGAACTTCGCCCAGTAAGCCACAACTCCGTGGCTATTCAATTATACTAAATAGAGATCTTTCTTCTACATTATTCTCAGTTGGGGCCCATTGACTTTAGTCCAGATCTCAGCCTATAACACAACATAGTCTATACCTACAGTAGCTAATATAAAACAGACTGTATGTTACCAATCACAAATGTTTAGAATCTGGAAGATACTATTTTGAGACCATCCCTCACATAGGGCATCATGTATTCTTTACAAAAATATAACAGCTAACACATTATATGAATTATATTATCATTCTGTTACAGAAATGTTAATGTAATTATTCCTTTACATAGGAAGTCCCCAAAGTTGGATACTGAGTCACCTGTGAGAGGCTGTCCCCAATGACCTATTGCATCCTTCTAAGCCCTAACTCCTAGAGTCTGCATTATCTGCATCACCTGTGAAGAGCATTATGAGCTGGGGACTAAGCTCCTAAGTCATGTGACTTTAAGGCATAGTACATATGCACACTATAGTACTTCTTTATGATAGTTTGTTTAGTACATTTCACTCTTATTTTTATCATTTTGTCTGTTTGTGCAGTTTTACTATTAGTAACATCAATAGTGTGATTTGATTTTAGATTCAGAGGCAATCAATGACTGAGTGAATAGATTTTTTTTGCTCCCAATTTTAGTTGCCATATTGGTCTATGCTCTTGTCCTTTACATAAGCTTTTATACACCCTTTCTTTCTGCCTGTCTTCCTTCTCCCTTTTTTATCTATCAAATTAGACTGTATCTGAAGTTATGAATTTGATCACTGACTTTCATCATCCCTCATCCCACATGTTCTCTGCAGGAAACATGTGGAAACACCTGTGGCTCTTCTGGTTGTCATTTGAGGCGGCTGGGGACGACTATGCTGGCAACTAGTGGATGGAGCCCAGGAAGGCCACCGAACATTTTACAAGAAGCACAGCTCACTCCAAACAGAGTTCAGAAACAGGTAGTAAGATGCAGAATAATCTAAGATCTCACAGCAGTTTGCAGTCTAGGGGAGGGGGCAGCTGGGTGATAAACCACAATAGCATATACAGCTAAGCACCCTGATTAAAGTATGTATAAGTTATAAAGATGAGCCAAGGGAAATACGTTCACTGGGAAGGATAAAGAAGATTGACAAAGGCTTACAGGACCTGAGAGTTCGAAATTCAGACCCAAGTTTAACCTGACTTTGCTGGGGTGACAGAAGAACTCTGAGAATGAAGAGAATGCAAGGGAACTGCAGTCTGTCTGGGGGAGCTTGGAATCATGAGGATTTCTAGAGAACTGATTGCCAGGACCTGAGATTCTGCACTAGGAATGACCCCTTCATTTATGGATAGTAGAGAATCCCCGGCGTGATTAAGGCGGTAAGATGACAGGATCAGGAGGACTTAGGGAACGGTTACAGTCTACAGCAGGGCCTCTGGGTGATGGCAAGAAGAAAGAGAATGCACCACTGGAAAAGATGCTGTGGCAAGAGGCCAAGAAAACAGAGGGGACGTGAACCATGGCGGTAGGATTTGGGATACAGACAAAGAAAAAAAAATAAAGAAAATTTTATAGACAGATTCAGTGACCCTGATAAGTAACCCGCAGGTAGTGGAAGAAAACAATCAAGACAAATTTCTTGCTTTGGACCTGGGAACTTGTGCAGAAACCATGAAATGCAATACAGCCAAAGGAGCTTGGCTCCCTGGGGTGGTGGGCTCAGGGGAGTCACTGAGCCTTGTAATGAGCGTGCTGAGGTTTTAGAGACTATGAGTCATACAGATGGAGATTTGGGGAAAGTTTTTGATGAATCTGGCACTCGGGGAAGTGTCGTGGATGATAGACATCTGGAGAAAAGGGGAAGGTGAAAGCACAGCTTTGGAGGAAATGTCAGCTGCTCACTAGACAGCAGTGAAGGAAGAATGGCCCACCAAAATTAGGCCTTGGAAGTATTAGACCTCTGTGGTCTAGTCTGATGAGCCAGCCTTAATAGCTGGGCTTCCAGGGAGAAGTGATCTGAAAGCCATGCTAAGTGATCAAATTAGGTCTCTGTATACAGATAAAAAGTAAAATGAAAGAGCTAGATCGATGACTCGGACCTAGACAAGTTGGATGATTTAAGACTCTGAGTTAATCGGGAACAATAACAACCCAAAAAGCTGGTGCCTATTCTTGCCATGGGCTTCTAGCAATCAACTAGTCCTGCAACAGCCAGGAGGGCTAAGGGTACGCCTCACTAATAATTCCTTCAGAGTCTATGTAGAACTATGACATGAAGGAATCAGAGAACATGGGGCTAGCCCCAATCTCTGAATTACCCTCTTCTGGCAGTGCCCTAGTGATTACACCGTATTCTTCTTACTCAGTATAATTTAGTGATATTGTTCTAGCTACACCTCTTGATCTGTCTGGTAAAACTGCCACACTCCTAAACATCACACGACAGTCATCTTGAATGGACCCATCACTGACACATCTGGTTGGCTCCAATCATGCACCTTTCCTTGTTCTCTACAAAACACAGTTTTCTATTACTTTACTGTGAGCTATGTTACCCTAAATTACAACTGTAAATTACATGACACGTGCTTTTCTTGATCTTTCTGGTGCCTTGGGTATAGTGAGAAATCCATCAGTCTCAGCTGCTTAACAAAGAAATCAGACAGTGACTTCTTTCATTCATGTGTTGATTTGTGTTTGCTGATTTGTTTTTGTTGTTGAACCACTGACCTGTTTCATTTAACCTCTAACATTTCCAGCTCTGGTAGCCTCTGTATACAGATATGAGCATTGAGGCACACGGGGGCTTTTTGTTTGTTTGCTTTTGTTCAACACTAGCCTCCATATCTTACATCAAGTGCGTTCTTGCTCTAATACCCTGTCTCACCCTCATCATCCTCTTCTTGCTCCATTGGATACATTGTGGGGCATGGAGAAATGTTTTGAAAATCCAGTGTTTAAATTGTATTTGGCAGAACATGCCATGTTTCTCTTTCCCTAGTCTCATACTTATTAAAAAATGTGATAAGATTTCCAAAACAATGTAAGGATTAAAGAATTAATACAGAAGAGGTCTTCCAGCTTGAGCCTAAGCTATCCCAACACTGAGATTTAGAATTGCTTGAGCCTCACAAAGCCCCCGGCAGCCAGAAGAACTGAACTGCACGTGGGAAGGGAACCTAGAATAAAGGGTGTGGGTAGGAAATACCTTGACCCTGCCTCTCTATGATCTTTCAGGTTCTCTGGAACAGCATGTAGTCCATGTCTGTGTTCTATAGGAAACAAGGTACAACTATACCAGAACTGAATTATTTGCCGATGCCACAGCCTCCTAGGAAGCCCTAGAGCCCAGCTTGTTGGGTGTTAACGATTTGATGTCAAGGGTGGGAGAGGATACTTCTATCTACATTTATACTACATACAGAAACCCCTTGGAATGCTGAAAGCTCTATACTGACATTGAACGGCATGCAGATTTGTGTCATGGTGTGATGGTTTGAGTAAAAATTGGTCCACAGGCAGTGACGCTATTAGGAGGTGTGGCTTTGATGGAGGAAGTGGTCACTGGGGCAGGCTTTGAGAGCTCAGATGTTCAAGCCATACCCAGTGTGACAGTTTGTTCCTGCTGCCTGTGGATCCAGACAGACACTCTCAGCTACCTCTCCGTGTCTGCCTGTGTGTGCCATGCTTTCTGCCCTGATGATAATGGACTAAGCCTCCAAATTGTAAGCCAACCCTAGTTAAATGTTTTCCTTTATAGAGTTGCCATTATCATGGTGTCTCTTCACAGCAATAAAATCCCAACTAAGATACGTGTGTATAGACAGATATTTCAGAGTAGAAATGTCAAGAAAAGTAAAAGTGTGACTCTTTCATGTGGTGTATCTGGCAACAAATACTAAGAGATCTTCAGGGAAGAAAGGAAACTCCTTGTTAGCGCTGTGACGCTGCTGTGGCCAAGGGGATTGTTTACAAACCCTAGGTAGAAACCTCCAAGTCACCTGAGGGAACAACTCAATGAAACTGAAGGGTGGCAGTAATTCTGTGAAAGCAGGTGGCAGCTGGTGTTTATGGAAGAATTACTATTAATTACACACTCACCATAGTCACAAGTTGGCACAGCCTGTGTAAGCACATTCCAGTTTTCCACGTGGAGACATTTGGGTGTTAAGTTCCTGAGTGATAGAGAAATAAACGATGCGCTTCTTCTCTTCCTTTGTCACAAGTTTTTAATTCACTTAGGTATTTTCCGAAATGATTATTTTTTTCCTACACAGGTGTTTTAAAATTTCCATTTGCAGTTATTACCCATTTATTTACTAAATAACTTTTCAGAGACTTTCAGATATAATGGGTGTGCCATAGGACTCCAGATCAGGGAGACAGAGCCTCAAATCCTGCCCTCACTACTTATTACCTGGTGAGCACTGCCAGGATTTTTGTTTCTGTTCATTTGTTTTTATTTGCTTTACTCTATCTGTGCTTTAGTCTTTTCCTAAGTAAAATGGGAATAGTGTAGACATATCTAAGCACATTCACCTTGAATTGTTGCAAGAATGTTCATTAACTGTTTAGGCCAGTTATGGACACAGTAAGCTTGGTAGTGTTAACTAACAATGTCCATTTGTATGTTCATCTGTTACTGACATGATATCCTACTGTGTTCTATGTTTATATAGGAGCCAAAATCCATTATTTCCACAAATTCTAGTTTTTTCTTTGAATTGGTAGGAAGGCTAAGCCACCTTTTCCTCTAGAGTAATCATGTCATGAACAGACCTCTGTCTTCTGGTTCATCCTGTCTTTCTAGCTTTTTCAGTGGAGGGCTGCTGACTTCTTTTGGGAGTTCTGTGTTTCAGTGAATAGTGAAGCCATGGTGTCATTGTTGGCTGCACATGGTTTTTGGTTTTCATTAGTGTTTTTCCTCAATTGAAAAGAAGATGGATGAGGAGAATGAAGGAAAGAAAATATAAGAAAAGTAACTGGCATGTCCCTCCCAGCCCTGGAGATGCCTCCAGCCTGTTGTGAATGCTTTCAGCTGTGAGTCACGGTTCTTGCCTTTGTGCATAATCAAGACTGAATTTCCTCTAGCTTTTAGAGATAGGATAAGCATAAATTAACTATTACTTTCAAAATAAAAAGGTGGTATAGTTCAACTGTCCATCAACAGATGGATGGGGAAATAAAATGTGGCATATCCAAACAATGGAATATTATTTGGCAAAGAAAAGAAGTTATGTGCTTACCTACAGATATATGGATATGGATGGGTTAGGAAACAGTGTGCTAAGTGAAAGATGCCAGTCATTGGAGACCACATATTGGATGAACACATCTGACATAAATGCACAGAATACAGAAATCAATGGAGAGAGAAAGTAGTTAGCAGCTGCTAGGGCCAGGAAAAAAAAGCAAGTTGGTGCAAAATAAACAATGACTGTTAATGTGTATACGGTTTCTTTCTTGTAAACTCTGAAATGCTCTAAATTTCATTGTAGTCAATGTACAATTCTTAGAATAAACTAGAAACCGTTGAATTGTTCATTTTAACTGAATGCACTGTATGGCATGTTGATTATATCTTAGTACAGCGGAGACTAAAAAAATGATCGCTAGAATATAGCTAAGAGCTTCCACTTGGACTCCCGTGCTGTCACACTGTGGACTCTGAGAAATAAGCACAAGATGGGAAAACCTATCACAGGAAGAAAGGGACATTTGGTTTCTCTGCAAACTTGGAAATGTTCTTGAAGACACAAGCCATGAGCATGGTTAAGAGACTCATTGCTGAGAACCACCCAGCATCTTGGCTTCTGCAAGGCAGCTTCTCATGATGCTTACTATAATCATGGCCTTCACACTGGTGCGTTCATCTGGCCCACGGGTCCTCATTAAGAGAATAAGGTACTGTGTGATGTGTTCAAGACAGTAAAGCAGGTAGAGAACAGCCTGAAGGAAAGCTAGTCAAACCTCCTTATCATACTACTCCACGTCTCTCAGATCCTGAGAGGTACCCACCCAGGAAAGTGAAGGGAACAGCAGTTACAGGGGCACATTCAGACTGAAACAGGGCTTTTTTTTTTTTTCTGAAATAATCCACCATTCAGATTTAGCTACCTAGTTCACTGGCTCCCCCAAGACAAGAACAAGGAATATCATTCCTTTCCAGAATGTGGAGGGAAGTATAGCAAGGCTACCCCAGGCAGCTCCCTCATAGGGAAGAACAGAGGACGGAGCTTCACTTCCATGCCCTGATCCCACAAAAGCAGGCCCTACGACAGCAGGTCTGAGTTGGGAGCATTCAGGAGATGCAAGAGCAGCAGAACATGTGGACAGACGCATGGCTGCTTTTTAGCCAGATGCATCTGCTTTTTTTCACCTAAACAGCAACCGGAAGAGAGCAGGGTTCATCTAAGTATAAAGAGAGGAGGAAAGGGAAGCGCAGCGAGAAGACGCTGGCGTGGTGTTCTTTGCACGTTTTCTTGCTGCTATGATTCTATGTGGAAATCATGTCCAGGTACTTTGATACATATTATCTGTGCTTGGAACTCAAAAGAAATCCATGTGCTGAATCTAATATTAGTTTTACAGATGTGGAAACTCAAGAGAAGACAGGTAAATGAGGCCCCGGGATACCACACATATGGGGTTGACAAGCCACTAAGTTTAATCCGTAGCTCCTGATTCTAGTTTGTTCTTTTTCAGTTGGTGACAGAAATTTTTAATAGCTTCACAAAATATTACAAAACACATTCTGATTTTTCTCTAAACATTTGATGGTTTTCCCCGGTGGTCCATCACGTCAACTTATAATCATTATCCCTTTCCCTAAAATCACCTTTGTGTGTGTGTGTGTGTGTGTGTGTGTGTGTGTGTGTGTGTGTGTGTGCACCAGGTTAAGGTCAAAGGACACACCCCCAGGAGTTGGTTCTTGGTTCTTTTTTTTCCATCATGTGGGCCCTGGGAATCTAGCTCTGGTAGCCAGGCATCATGGCAATCAAGTACCATTACTCACTCAGTGAGTCAAATTCATCATATTTATGTAAAGATCTTTCTATTGAACTTTATTATTATTCTTTTCCTTGAGAAATCAAACATTCAAAGACAAGAGCTGGGGCTCGATATCATGTGCATGTATTGATTCACAGCAAGTGTTCAATAAATGCTTAAAGAGAGGCGCTCTTCAGACACTTGGGTTTCCTACTCTCTTTCTTATTGAGCTCTTTGCTTGCCAGACCCTATGTTCAGTGCAATTCGTGAATTCTCACATATAAAGACTGTTGTTATCTGCTCTTTCCACTCCAGGAAATTGAGAAACGATGTCACAGGGTTTCTTCTCCCAAGGACTCGGAGCTTATACCTTCATCAGCCTGACCTCAGGCCACCACAGTATTTTGCCACAAGACCACCCATCAATGTGGTAATGGGACCTGGAGTTGAACCCAAGAGCCCCGGCTCCTTGGCTGCTGGCCTCATCATTAGGCCCTCCACCAGGGGAAATCAGCTAGTCAATAAGCATGCATTCCCTTCCGACCATTTCCCTCCACCTGGCTGACAGGGTATTCCCCAGTCGCTTTCTACCCTGGCACGCAGACTACACGTTAAAAAGCCAAAGCATCAAACTTCAACGATAGCGCGATAAATAGTCCATCTAATGACCCTCCTAAATCATCATGCTGAGCCCCCGGAATGCTAATTCTCCTTCTCTCCATTACCCTCAGCCTCTCTTGGGAGTTTCATGCGAGTCTTTCCCTCCCAACTAAAACCAGATATGTAAGGATGGCATTATATTTCTTCACAGCTAATAGCCAGACTATGAAATCATCCAGCAAGCAACTCCCAAGCCATGTGAATCAGTCGTAACAAATTTCCTTCATTTTTATAACCCTGGAGATGGAAGAAGGGCCAGGAGGTAGATGAAGGGAAGGGCGATTGCCAGACATGGTTAACGTTTTCCCTGGGTAATCAGAGAGAGAGAGAGAGAGAGAGAGAGAGAGCAGTGAGGTCAGATGAGAAGCAGGATCTCTCTGGAAAATGGAGGGCCTACGGGGCCTGCTTGGCCCATACTGGATTGATTAGATGCAGGAAGTGAAATCTGACGTGACTGACACTTAACACTCTCACCGCATCCTGTCTCCTAGACGATGAGAATAAAGATATTGTATTTTCAGGGGCACTGACATTTTTATTCCTCTTAACGAAAAGGGAAACAGCGTTTGGGGACTGGTTGAAAGGATAAGGAAGCAGAGAACATCTCCAGTGCTTCTGGGAGGATGAGAATTTTAAGCAGGAAGATGCATAGGAAGGAAACATCCAAGCCTCCATTTGGGGTAAATAAAGGACATCCACTTCTTCGTCGGAACAAAGGATGGGTTATATCAGTGGTTCTCAGCCTTCCCAATGCTGCTCCTCTTTAACACATTTCCTCACGTTGTGATGACCTCCAACCATAAAACTATGGTCATTGCTACTTCATAACTGTAATTTTGCTACTGCTATGAATTGTAATGAAAATATCTGAGATGCAGGATATCTGATATATGAACCTTGTGAAAGAGTCCTTCGACCCCAAAGCAGTTGCAACTCACAGGTATAGAGCTGCTGGGTTATAGGAAATAGAAGAAATCAAACTAAATCAAAATTTAAAACCCCAATATTGAAGCGTTCATGACCTGGAATAGTTATGCTTTTAAAGGGACTCCTTCTCAAGACCTTCCCCAATCCCAGAAAGTGTAGGGAGTTAAAATTGTGTTTACTATTGAAGGCTGCTGGAGGGGGTAACAGAACTGAAGCACAGCTGTTTCTGTCCACGTTAATAACGGTCTAACCTGTCGGGGATCCGCTTCTGAGACAGAGTCCTTCTAGAGAGCCCAGGTTGCCTGTGAACTAGTGGTTCTCTTGCTTCACCCTCCTAAGTACATGCCATGGTGCCTAGGCAAACATTGCAGCAGATCATAACCAATAATAGAGGTCTCTGTCCTGCCTGAAGCTTCAAAACTCCCTAGAAATGATCCCTCCTAGCGGTCAGTCTGAATTCCCTTCCAAAAATGTCTTCTAAATACAGGAAAACAAGCAGCTACCTGTTATTTCTTGCCATCTCTGGGTAAGCAGTGGCTCTGTTTCTTCCAGCAATGTATCTCCAAGCTTAAGTAGCTTTTAGAACCCAAGTCTCTTGCTGTGATTTATGTCCAACTTATCAAATTCTTATTGGATGCAAAATTAAATAATTAGCCTGCTGTCTTTCCATGAGGAGGTATGGAGGTGACATAGAGGAGAGCTGTTGTACTGTCCCTAGAGGACTGTGTAGACAGTCTGCTCTTCAGGAACCAGAACCACAGCCAAATGTGTTGAAGCTGAATAAACCAATGGGAAGGCCAGACACCAAGAATGATGATAGTTACAGTAACTGTAGCAATAACATTTAGTACCACAATAAAATTCTATGAGTCACAGAGAACTTGACACAATCTATTCCACTGGATAGACATTTTACTATTTTAAAACATTATTATTTTAGTTACGTGTCTATATGTGCAGGCAGTGTGGAGATGTGTGCATTGGAGTGCAGTGCCCACGGGTGCCAGCAGATGGCGCTGGGTCCAATGGCGAACTGTTTAATGTATATATTGGGTTCTCTGGAAGAGCAGTGCATGTTCTTAACCACTGACCTTTCTCTCCAGATCCAAGTTAATAATTTTTATTATTTATTTGTTCATTTGTGAGTGTTCCTGTTTGCAGTTTGAGATGTGAACTCTCAGCTGCTGCTCCAGTCCCCTAGCCCCTGGTACCTAAGCTCTGTCACCATGGACTATTATTCCTCCAATCAATTAGCCAAGTAAAGACTTTTTCTCTAAATTGCCTGGTTCATGGTGTTTTATCAGAGCAATAGAAAATTAACTCAGACAGGTGCTATTCTTCAGGTGTTATCCATATTTATTTTTGACATATGGTCTCTCCTGGTTCTATAACTTACAAAGTACGCTAGGCTGTCCAGCAGATCCTAGGGATCTGCCCACCTCCAACACCCCTGTTCTGGGATCAATAGTTTGTGCCACATCTGAATTTTTTAACTTTGCTGACTGACTGAATTTTTCTGCAGCTTTGAATATTGATTTACAAAAACATTTAATGTACTGACAACTCATTCCTTATGTCATCACAAAAGCGCCTTAAAAATTCTAGGAAATGTTTTCTTCTTTTTGGAGCTCTCGAATGTTTACTGCTATAGTATTTTTGTTTTAAAAAAAGTGAATTTAAATTCTCATCTCTAGAGCATTTCATCTTTATTTTGGGTCTTCTCAATACTCTTTTCTACAACTAGAGGGCAGCTCTCAAGCAAGCATTGTTTCCTCCTCTATTTACCCAAGGGAAAGAAGTGCCTTCAAGGGTTATTCGCATGACCCCTCCCCCTCCATGCAGCCTCACTCACACTCACTAGGAAGTGCAATCAACTCAAGAGGCTGCCCAATAAATGAGAAAGAAGCTCAAAACCTTCCCTTCCTCTTTCCACTTTGAATTGTTAAGAGCCCATAGCTGTTTTCTCATTGCCTTTCTGTAGCACATCCCTTGTCACCGCAAAGCAAAAGCAAAAATCAGAAATCTCAGCCACTTCACGGTTAACTGAATCAAAAGGCATTTATTGTGGTGAATTCAAACATCCAGGAGACCTATGGAATTTGCTATGTCTCACATATTTTCTCTTGGGAAAACTACCTTGTTTCTTTTTAAATTCTGGATATGGCCCATATTTCTATCCTATATTCAATGTGTGACAACCTCGTTCATTTACACACTATTTTTTTTTTAAATTTCTTATATACATACACATATATAAGGTTCTCTGGCAAAGACCCCACCATACTGCCCTGTGTTACCTCGGTAAAATTAAGTTAGAGGTGTCACCCAGCCTCAGGCATTTAGCCTTGGGGCACCAATGGAGTGCCATTGGAGTGCCAAAGGAGCAGAAAGCTTCATCTCAGACCCCTCCCCCTGGGAGTTGCCTTGAGCTGGACTCCACCTCTGAGAAAGCCTGCCAAATGCTGACCCTCCCCAGGGAGGGGCAGGACCACTCCCACAGGCTATTTAGGTTGCGGCACAGAGAAAGAACACATGGTCTTTGGGTTTTGCACGTGCTCTTCCCATGCTCCTGGCCACCCGAGAGCACTGCATTCATTAAACATGGGCATCTTTGATTTGGTCTAATCTGGTTAGATTGGAGTTCTTTGTGCCAGTGGAGAGGCTCTTCTTAACATGATACATAACAACCTCCTTCACCCTTCCATCAAATCACTTCTTCCCAACTCTCTCTCCGGCTTTCATGCCTTGTGTGTATGTGTGACCCACTAATTTAATTAGGGTTGCCCCCATGAACATGGGCCTGGGTTTTTTTTTTTTGTTGGAATGGACAATGACTTCCTTACAAAATGTTTCCCTGTGTAACATACCAGTTACAAAATCACTGAGAAAAACGTCTCATTCCACATAACCTTTAATTGCCTATGCCTCCTTAAGGAGGGGTAGACAGTCCTTCCTATCCTGAAGCTCTTATATCCTTTCCATCCTCCTTTCTGAGATGTCCCCTAAGCCTAGCAAGGGTGATAAATAGGTGCAATCCAGTGCCAAGCAATCAGCATTGGACAGTTGCCCGTTGTAACCAGAAGATTCTCTGAAAGGTTAAGGGCAGCACTCATCTGGTGGTATAGACATCAATATTTAGAAAACAGTTTGACACCACGTCCATTTAACAGCAGGACATTAGTAGGTTCCCATCCCCCACGGCCTCTGACTTCCTCACCCTTGGGTTTCCACCAGTTTGCAGTACTAGGCTCCTCTACGGAATGGTTTTAAAATCTAACCAGGAAACTCATATAATCAGATGATTATCACCAGGACAGTCATGCTGCTGCTGCAGGGTGGGCACATCTTACCTGAAAGGCCAATAGTTCAGTTCCTAAGAGTCACAGCGGGGTAAGACCCTTGAACTTTCCCCACCAGCAGCTTGCAGGGTGCCTTCCAGCACTGCTAAAGCTCTCTAGGTCAGGAAATCCTCAGTTTAGCTGCAGTTTGATTTCTCTGCTTCTCAAACCCGAAGTGTGTATCTCTTCAGCAATAGGGTATTGACATCGAAGATAGCCTTATTAATTTAAACAAAGAGTGAATCAGGTTATACAAAGACCTGCAAATTCAGATATATGCTGGAAGATTACCAACATCTCCCATTGGCCAAACACAAGATCATGTGACTACATCTTAGACAGTGTCTTCTAGAGGTATTAAGAATTATTAAAATGTATTAAAATTATTGTCAGTGTTAACAATAAGGTCTTCAATTTTATATTATAAAGATTCCTTAAGATACTCACAAATAAGCAAAGACACAGGGTAGGGGTATTTGACTCCCTAATTAGAAGCTGTCTTTTGCTGCCCAAGGTGCCTTGAGCAAAAATAAATAAATGAAATACTATCAATCTAACAGCCAGCCCAAACATCAGGCCAGCACCAGAACTTTGGAACACTTTACTTTGCCTTGGGACAACTGCTATACAAAGATGGCTGCTGATTTCCCTGCCCCTAGAGGAAAAACTGAAGCACTTTGTATCAGACTTATTTACTTTTTAAATTAATTCTTAGAGAATTTCATACAGTATATCTTGATCATATTTACATCCATTTCTCATCCCCAACTCCTCCCAGACCCAATCCCTCCCTCCTTTTTGTATTTTTCTTTGGAAAAAAAAAAAAAGAGGGAGAAGCCCTGCAGCTGCCCAGCCATCTTGCCTTCGTCTTCTGACTATTACCTGCTCACTCGCTCATTCCTGTGATGTTTCTGAGAGTTAAGTATAGGGATTGCAAATGTATATTGAACATGGGCACCTCTCCATCAGTCCATCTCTGCATTTTGGCCAGGGTGGCTTTCTATAACAGTCTGTGTCCCTTGCCAAAAGCAGCTTCTTTGATGAGGGATGGCCTAGAGTCACCAAGGAACATGGGCTATGCCTTTGTAGAGCAGTGAGAGATTGTGCTGATTTAAAAAACTGGCAGTAGCAGGTTCTCATGGAAACCTTTTATAAGCACAAGTCTCGGTGCAACACACCTTACGACCTGGACATAGCAGTAACCCTTCCTGTGGCAGAGGGAGTACCATCGCTGCTTGCAGTACGCTTTCTTGTTGGACTATTTTTGGACCACCGCCTGCAATGACCTGAAGACTTCCTCGTAATTATGAAAGCTTGGCCTTCGCTTGGGCTTTTTCCAAATTAGCTGTTACAACTTAATTAACCCATATTCCTTTAATTTACATTCTCTCACGTGGCTTGGTTCCCTCCTCTTAGTGCAGCACATCCGACTTGCTCCGAGTCTACCCGCGAAAACCCACACCCAGATTCCTCTTCCCAGTTTCTCTCTCTCTGCCGCAAAGTCCCACCTCTACCTCCTGCCTAGCTATTGGCCATTCAGCTTTTTATTACACCAGTCACAACACTGTATCTCCACACAATGTCCAAATATCCCACAACAACTGGTCTTGTTTGTTGAGAAGTCATGGGTGTATGATTATGGCCATATGATGATGGCCATCGCTATGACTTCTGCCATCCCTAGAAGGCACAATCACACAGCGCATGTCCTGGTCTCCCACTCTTTCAATCCTCCCATTCCCCTTTCTGCCTAGTTTCCTGAGCCTTAAGTGTGGGGGTTGTTTTGTAAATGTGTCAATTGCTGTAGAGCAGCGGCCCACCCAGCAGCTTGATCCATTTTGGCTACTTGTGGATTTCTGTAATTGACTTGGCCGAATCTAGAAGGGAGGTTCTTGGATGTGGGGCGAGAGCACACTCAGTACTGGGTCCAAGTTGTCCAGAATCTAAGAGCAAAGTATCTAGAACTGCTGTTTGACAACTGAAGAGGTCCAGGTGGCCCCACAGGAGGTCCTGAACATCCCTGTTTACGACAGGAGCCCAGTTCCCAAGCTGTGGACACCAGGCACTACTCTCCCAGCAAAGGGTACTACTCACAGCTACCTACCAGCAGTTCTATGGTATGAGCTCACCCTGCATATTGCTGGCTCCATTGCTCAACCCAGTAGTCCTGCCAGGACCTGCCTGCCAAGAACAGATATCTATACCTGTGTAATTCTAGACATGCCAGGTTAACACAGGTGCCTCCCGCTTGCACCCAGAGTCCAATGCAGTCTAGATGGAGGTGAGCATCCATTATCTATCTCATGAGCAGTCGCTGAAGAATAAGATGAAAGAGCTGCAGAGCATCCAGGGCAGAGAAGAGAGTGGGGGGCAGATTAAAGGGTGTAAAGGAGACAAATTTGGGCCTCATTTGCTAGAAGAATAGAAAGTCTTAGGGCTCAAGTCTCAGACCCCAGAATGGAAGCTGTGACACTGATTGCCATCCCAATGCGAGGGATCCCAATACTGGAGGCCGGCCCGAGGCCTATAACATCCCATGGTGCCATTTCCCACTGCTTCCTTCTGCCTTCTCCCACTGCTTGCTGTCAAAACTGGGAGGAACAAAAACGGCTAGAGAACAACCTTTGGAGCATTGCAATTTTCACCATGTAGAGCAAATACCCCTCCAACAGCTGAGTGAGGACAGGGCTGGGGATGGAGGCCAGTGCTCTGAGCATTCTAGCCAATCCCACACTTCTAAGCTACCCTTCATAATTATTTCAAAGTCCAGCTTTTAGTTTATAGCTGCAGTGTTTCTGAGTGGTTCTGCATAGAGCCTGAAGGCTAAATGCCAGAGTTTGTGTCCAGTTTTCTGAGTTTCGGGTTGTGTCACCTTGATTGACCTTCCTCTGCTTCTGCCTTCATACTAGTGACACCTCTCAGGGCTCCTGGGACCCCAATCCCATAGATACTGGCCACTGCTGGTTATTGTTATTGATCTTATCATGTAATTGAAACAATTCTTGTTTTGAATTTTTCTCTCTAACTCGTGAACTTTACATCTTTCTTGGTCTATTTCCAGTATTGACATCTTCATTGATTGAAGCTGGACTTTTTTCACCACTCCAATGGCTTACAATTTATGTTTAGGATTTGTTCGGTAAGCTCAGGATCTTTTTTTCCCGTTTGCATTATTAGCTGAAAATGTAGTATTGTGTTCTAAAGACCATCTGTAACTAGCTGGCATCTTGCTTATCTCATCGGCTTTTCTTCACATCTGACAGAAATATTCTGATAAGAAAGCTTCCTGACAACCAAAATGCTGTTCTACTTGTCTGTGTACCGGACCTTTGTCTTTCTAACCTTTGCTCACCAAGAGCTACTGAGTCTGCAGCATTTTCCTGCATCTCTGCAGTCTGGACCACATACCATGAACCACTAGACAGAGATCTTTAAGAAGGGGTAACTTTAAGGACTTTTTTTGGAGGTGTCCCTCCATTTTCTCCAAAATTCAGGCAAAGGGTGACTTTGTCCTTTGTTTCAGGCTGCATTGTGTGTGGTTCTTGCCACACTTCCCAGGCTCCAAGGCAATTTCCTATCCCTACTCCACACTTTTGATTAAAATGTTCCAGACATATTGATTCTCAGTTTACAATCTTTTTCTTGCTCCTATTTAACAGCACACACAGCTCCAAACAAGCAAGTAAACGAACAAACTGAGTACATCCTTTTCACCATTGACTGTTTTTAACTTCCTCCTATCTGCCATTGGCAAGACTGGTAAGCCTCAACCACATCAGTCACAGAGCAAGCTTAGCTGTGTGCCCATCCTGGCCGAAGGCTTTTCAGGCTTACTTCTTTTTTTTTTTTGTAATTTTAATTTTTTTATTTATTTTTTATTGAGAAAAGGAAAAAAAAAGTTTCTGCCTCCTCCCAGCCTCCTATTTCCCTCCCCCTCCCCCCACTCCTCTCCCCCTCCCTCTCCAGTCCAAAGAACAGTCAGGGTTCCCTGCCCTGTGGAAAGTCCAAGGTCCTCCCCACTCCGTCCATGTCTAGGAAGGTGAACATCCAAACTGGTTAGGCTCCCACCAAGCCAGAACATGAAGTAGGATCAAAACCCCGTGCCATTGTCCTTGGCTTCTCATCAGCCCTCATTGTTCGCCATGATCAGAGAGTCCGGTTTTATCCCATGCTTTTTCAGTCACAGTCCAGCTGGCCTTGGTGAGCTCCCAATAGATCAGCCCCACTGTCTCAGTGGGTGGGTGCACCCCCCGTGGTCCTGACATCCTTGCTCGTGTTCTCCCTCCATCCGCTCCTCATTGGGACCTTGGGAGCTCAGTCCAGTGCTCCAGTGTGGGTCTCTGTCTCTATCTCCATCCATCACCAGATGAAGGTTCTATGGTGATATGCAGGCTTACTTCTTAAACTGCCAGGCTTGCTGTTCCACTGTTTTTGTCTTCCTTCCTGGGTTACTAGCTACATCGTGTCTAATCCCTCCACAAACCTCTTTGCTCTTGGCCTTCATCCTGGTATCTCTTAAACCTAGCATCACCTCCCTTTTGATTCCTGCTCACTCAGAGGGCTGGAGTCTGAGCTTAGATTCTCCTTTAAACGCCTCTTGGTTCATGGCTGTGCCCCTGTCCTCCTGCTGGTCTTTCGTTATTTCCACCCAAGTTCCTTCACTTTTCCCTTCCACTCGAGATCTCAGTTGAATACTCCTACAACTTGAACTTTCTGTTTAATTATCTTAAACGTGCCCTTGAGCACTTCCTCTTTTTTCCCTTCTTCTTTCTCAACCACTCCTTTAGTTTGCTTCAAAAGTTTGGGTGGAAAACTGGGCCAGTCCTTATTTCTCTTACCATGGTTCTAAATGTGTTCTTTTGCAACCACTGTCTGTTCACGCTTCACCTGCCTCTGTCAAATGGGTGTCTGAGAAATTAAATTGAGCTTTTTACCAGAACATAGCTAAAGTAGGCCCAAGTACTCACTTACCACCTCTCAAGCTTCACCACTCTGCCCATAAATCTAGTCTGCTCTGTGCTTCTCCGATTTTCTTGGTCAGTGAATGTCAATGGTAGGTCATTTCAACAGTGGCTCGTGTTCACAGGTGTTTTAGAAATCTGTCAGCACCATTCTTTTTGTCCTGGGTAGAGTTTCTTATATACACAGCAAAAGTTATCAAAAACAATTTTCAGGTTAAAAACATTTAATGAGAATTTGTGATGGACAGCATCCCGTACTATTTTATTACATCAACTCATTTTTGATATATAACTGCTTATATATATATGACAGGTAGAGTAATAGACCAATTTTATACTTACTTTGAAACAGGGTTTTACTATATCCTAGTCTAAACTTGAACTTAAGATAGTCTCCGGCTTTAGCTTCCTGGGCTGTGGTATTATAGGAGTGAGGCACTATCTTTAGCTTATAGATATTTTAAGATTATTTTTAATTTCTCTCTTTGTGTTTTTTTCTCTCTCTCTCTCTCTTTCTCTCTCTCTCTCTCTCTCTCTCTCTCTCTCTCTCTCTCTCTCTCTCTCTTTGTGTGTGTGTAAGTTCTCATCTAGGCTAGAAGATTTCACCAGAAGTGAGCTGCCCCATTCTTTGGAAAAGTAACAGACAATCTTCCCTATGGAATCATCTCTGCAGGACAGGCCTGCAAGTTTTTAATATATAGAAAATAATGGCTGACAACAGTGATAATCTCAGTGGTGAAATCACTTTCAAATTCATGCCTCCGTATTTTCACTGTGTCACAAAAGACATTGCTATCCCTAACTGTTTTCTTATTAGAAAAAGTTGTACAGTAACTTTGACGCACGTCCACACAAAAAGGGAAAAAAAAAAAAACAGAGAACATAAGTCAGGAAATTAATAACACATTTTAACATTTCCCCATGTTTATTTTAGAGAGTTTTTTTAAGAGGTAGTGCTTTACATAAATAACAATACCATTGACGATAAAAGTGTAAGACGCCATGGTCTAACTCAACACTACGCCGAATTATTAATTCCAGTCAGTACACTTCCAGTACAATTCCAGGGCCGGGATGGAGAAAGTGTTTGGCACTTGTCAACTGATTTTGCTTACGTTTCATTTGTTTGCATTGTTTTATATCACTAAGAGCATACTTTTTGATTTCTATGCTACGTTATTTCAGCAGCGGTACTAGCAAATGGCTTTGGTCAGGGGATGCATGTACGGGTGAGGGACTGTCTACTGCACCTGGAGTGAGACAAGAAAGCGGACTCTCAACTTCTGGAAGCCCAAGAGTAGTTTGTATCTTGTAATGGCTCCCCAGTCCCCCTTTTCAATGTTAGAGACTTAGTCAGTTTTTGAATAATGGTATAAGCTGGGTAACTCACTTGTATTTGGTGTGAGGAGTTCAGATATATAGAGAGAGGACTTTCATACATAAAGTGGCACTGCAGCTTGGATTCGTGTTTTTCTTTTTTATCCATGACTTCCCAAGTGGCATTAATGTAGACATTGATACTACATTCTCAGCTATGAACCTGCGTTTGGGGAGAGAAACAGAGCACAGTATATACTATAACACCACCCGTGAGAAGGCCTAACTGGAATCTTCCTAGATAGACTAGTTGTCTTAGCTAGGGTTTCTATTGCTGCAATAAAACATCATGACCAAAAAAGCAAGTTGGGGAGGAAATTATTTATTGAGCTTATACTTCTAGATCATAGTCCATCATTAGAGGAAGTCAGGACAGGAACTCAAGCTGGGCTGGAACCTGGAGGCAGGGGATAACACAGAGGCCACGGGGGGATGCTGCTTGCTAACTTGAGTCCTCTAGCTTGCTCGGTCTGCTTTCTTACAGAACCCAGGACTACCAACCCAGGGATGGCACCACCCGCCTTGGAATGGGTCCTTTTCCACTGATCACTAATTGAGAAAATGGCTTACATATGGATCTCATGGAGACATTTCTCTAATGAGTCTCCTTTCTCTATGATGACTCTAGCTTGTGTCAAGGTGACACCTAAAACCAGCCAGTACACTAGTAATTTAGGAACTAGGTAATTATGTTCCTTACAGTCATGGGCCTGAGTTCTCTCTGCATTTAAGAAACCTGACAAAAAGCCAGGGCTTTAATCCCAGCACCTGGGAGGCAGAGGCAGGAGAATCTGAGGTCAGCCAGAGTTACATAATGAGACCTTGTCTTTTTGAAAAAGTTGTCCTTATTTCAATAAAATATAATTACATAATTTCCCCCTTCCTCTTCCTATATCTCTTCTGTGTCCTCTCCCTCCCAAAGTCACAGCCTTCTCTTCTTTAGGCATTTTTGCTATCATCTATCTATCTATCTATCTATCTATCTATCTATCTATCTATCTATCCATACATACATACATACATACATACATACATACATATACATACATATATAAACTAATAAGCATAATAAATGTAACCTGCTGGGTGGTTTCAGCACTGTCTCCTCAAGTATGCTTCTCAGGCTTAACACTTGCTATTAGGTAATCAATCAGGGGGCACATCTCTGGGGAAGACTAATTGTTCCTCTCTGAGCAGTTGTTAATTGCTTGTAGCACCCCATTTAGGGGTGGGACTCGTGAGACTCCCCTCATGTACCTAGGATGTCTACTGGTGTGGGAAATGTCCAGGCATTCTTTAAGCATCCATGTAGTGAGATTTCATGGGTGCAATATTCTTGTCATAACTACAGGACACAATCTCATGGCATTCTTCCTGGTTCATTGGTTCTTAGAACCATTCTGTCCCCTCTTCCAAGATGTTCCTCTAGTCTTAGGTGCGGGAGTTTTGTTGGAGGTGTGTCAAAGAAGCTGGGTACCCTGAGGTCAGTTGTTCTCTGCTTTTTGGTTAATTATGGCTTCCTGTAGTGAGATCAGCTCATGAATGGTGCGGGGACAGAAAACTCAGTCTGGTTAGGGAATTCTTTAAGTTTGGAGGAAGGTTGAGAATTTCAGTAAAAAGAAGAAAAGTCACGAAACCAGCAGCAACATCAAGAGTTGACAAATAGTATCTCTAAACAAAATAAAGCTAATTATTATGCAGTTACTTGGATCAAACACAGTAGGAACTGCTTTAAATATGTAATCTTGCTACTCAGTTGTTTGATTAAGCATTTTTAGTCTTATTTTCAAGTAAGCAAACTGAAACTTAGTTTAAGAAATATTTACAGAAACCCCCTTTTAAGCAAACAAACAAAAAACTTGTATAAATCTGATTTTTTCTCTCTTCTCTCTCATCCTCTCCCTCTCTCACTCTCTCTCTTTCTGTGTATGTCTCTCTTTCTGTCTCACTCCCTCTGTGTGTGTGTGTGTGTGTTTGTGTGTTAGTGTGTGTGTCAAGACTAAGTCTCAGGATGTAGCTTTGGCTGTATTTGAACTCACTAAGTAGATCAGACCGATCTCAATCTTGCAGCAAACCTCCTGCCTCTGCTTCCCTAGTACTGTGATTACACGTGTGAGTCACCATGCCCCACTCTGGAGATGCTCTCTTAGATACCTCACTTCAGGGTGACCTTTCTTTCCATGGAGCCTGTCAACTTCTAGTATTTAATGTATCGAAGTTCCCAAGTGAAGCAGGAAAAAAAGTAGTGATTAAACCAAAACATTTTCTGTTCTTCTGTGCTTCTACAGCAAGTGCTGCATAGTAGCCACTCTGCCCAACTCACGTTGATTTTCATCTGCTTAACCTTTGTCTGACATATTATACATCAGTGTTCTACTAGTTTGCCTAAAGTCTGATGTGCATAGTGTCAAGCACTAGTGAGAATTTGCATTATTTGTTTTAACCTCAGCCAAAGAGTTCCCAAGATCCAAGGACTACCACTCCTTTATTTATTGTTCAACACACTCCTTCACAAAGTTCTGTTGGCTTTGTTTTTAAATAAAAGATAATCACAATTGTGTGAATGGCATATTTGCATACCATTATGCCCTTAGGATGCAGAAGATGGCAGATGTGGTTAGATCCCTTGTTAGGGCAGGACCTGGGATACAGAAAGTAATCAGTCAATGTTGCATAGTGTTATTATCTTTAGTCAAGACATTATGGCATAACAGAGCTATACCAAGGCGAGAGGGGGATATATGGTATGAAGGATAGATAAAGACAAGCTTTAATAGGCTTCTACAGTAGCTATCCAGACAGCAAATGCACAGGAAAACCATTAGATAACATTTAAGTAGGTTCTAAATTTCTTTGTTAGACTTAAAAGACATACTTACTGCTTGCCACGTAGCATTTCTAATATAAACTATTTTTAACAAGACTCTTATTTATTTTCTTTCCAAGAGATGCTCATGCATCAAATGAAGGAAGAGCCTTTGCTTCTATAGGAATTTATATTACATGAAAATATTGCCCCGGGCTCAGTCCCTGCTAACAGCAATTTTCATAGAACTTGCTTAGGATTTTCACACGAATTATTTTAGCCTTTAGAATGCTGTGATTGAAGAGCAGCAGCAATTTGCAGATGGGAAGACCGAGAAGGAGAGGTTAAATAACGTACGTGAGGATGGGCAATAAGCGGCCCACATTTTCCAGCATCAAATTAGGGTGTTTCTGAAATCCAGTCTCACATCTGGGGGTGTGAAGCCATTCCTAGCACTAATTATCATAACAAATTGAGGCAAGACTACTTCAAAACAATGGGTTATTATGCTTGGATAACAGCAAATAATGGATCCTTACCAAATTAGAACATTTATAATGTGCCAGAAAATTGAGAAGTGTTTTAGCTGCCTGGTTGGCTGCGGGGCTGAGAGGCTCATTTTCCTGCTGTGTGGAGCCTTACTGACTGGCCCCTCCATCAGGACCTCCCACTGTGCAGCCTTCTGCTGCTCCTACCCAACGCTGGCTGATTCCCCCCCCCCCCACAGGATCATCCATGCTGTGGGAAGTGAGGCTCCCTTCTCATGGGACTTAGTCCCCATAGGCCCTAAGGCTCTGTCTTTTTGCTACCTCTTCAGTGAGGAGCACAAGTCAGGAAGCAGAAAACTTGGGTCAGAAGCTAGCAGCTCTAGACCCTCAAGGCTCTCTCCTGGTGACCTCTATCTTCTTGCTAGGCACTATGTCCCCAAGGGTCCACAATCTGGTCTTTCCAAACAGTGTTTTTAGCTGCAGAAAAAGGTTCAAACTCCCAGCCTCTGAGGGACATTCCACATTTAAATAATCACAACTCTATTTGTTTACATTCTCAGGAATGGGGACTTCTGTTCCTCTTTTTCTCATTTCTCTCTATCACTTATTACCATTCATGACCACAGCATGCCACAAACCATCACACTGTACCAACTTGATGTGACTGAGGAACTTAAGGTTAGCAGGACTTTCAGGAGATGGAAAAACTGCTAGCGAAATAATTTTATGATATGTAAATCTCCATTATAGAGGATGAGCTGAATTTTTTTTAAATCATATAGAGACATAAGTCCAAAAAAGTGATTTTTCTCCAAGCATTTTTTACTGAAAATAAAATGCTTGAGTATTAATAATACCTAATATATAAACTTATTCCACATAGGATTTCATGATACATTATTGTCCAGAGGGTAAAAGATATTTGGGGCATCTACAAACATGACAAATGATTCTTTGGTAAGTTGGCAAGAGTCAGTTTGAACACAGGGTTCTGGATTCCTCAATCTCGAAGCTTTGGGAATCAGTTCAGCAGCAATATTCTAAGCAGTATGATTGGCAGTTTGGGGGATGAGAGCCTTTAGGTTCAGCATCAGGCTCTATATACACCACGGGATGTGTGGGGAGACTCAAATATATTGTGACAAATAAATAAATAACTCATTGTCACCTTATCCACAAGTGATTCTAGAATATGCCTCCTTTGTATTTTATTGTTACTATTATTCGTTATTATTATTACTGTTATTGTTGTTATCATTGTTGGTGGCATTGGTGGCAGTGGTTTGGGGATTGTTTATTTTGAAGCCATATTAAAGGAAAGGGAGACTGGGACGAGGATATTACATCCCCCAAGGGCTGGTAACTCCAAGAGGAGAGCAAGAGACTGAAAGAGTACTGAGCATCGAAGCCGTGGGGAAGCTGAAGAGAAGATCACAGAAAAGCAAATAGGAGGGGAGAGACTCCTCTGGAAAACGGTCAGTTGGCTTGTTCACAGAAAACTAGACGAGGAGAAAAATCTAAGAGTGATTCATTTTCTAAAACCGCAAGAACTGAGGTGAAGTGTTAACAGATGGAGTACTGAGATGACAGGGACAGTCACAAGAATCCAACCACTGATTTAAGAAATTTTGTATTGTCGTCAAAATGTAAATATATTGGCTGAACCAAGATCTCTCCTAAACCATGTTAGGAAACCAACAGGCGAGCGAGTGTCTAGAACTCTAGCTGAGCTCCTCAATGGCAGCTTTCAAAAACATGATGCACAGTTTTCTTAAGCCCCTTAGGCCTGGCATACTACTTAGAAATACAGAAGCAGAGAGTATGTGAGTTACCCCAAAACGTTATGAATACTTGACACTGGATGGAAAGATCGAAAGCAAAGATTGAGGGGGACAGGGTGCTTTGTGCTGATACTCAAAGGATAATTTCAGAAACGTACAGTTATAAAATTATTTTAAAACTTAAAACAGTTTGTATCGTTTATATATTTTTAAAGTAAGAATGTGTAGCAGAGGTAGGGAAAGAAGTAAGGAATGCTATTGTCTCTTTAGATCCCAAAAGCGCTTTGAGCTCTCGTTTAGCTGCTTGGGCAATGGGAGCAGACTCCAGTGTCAGGGATGTGACCTGTGGATTTGAAGCACTACTTGACAGTCCTCAGATCATGAACCATGAAAGGAAGGTCACCAAAGGTTACAACCTTTTCCTTTTCTCTGCTGCCAACACCCGTCAGTGTAGACCCATGCCAATGGTTTTTGAGCTCCACCGCAGCCGTAGACACTGGGTGTACTTTCTGTCTCTCAGCTCTCTCTACCCTGGTTCCCCTCATGGGAAGAGAGAGGCTGCTAATGAACTGGACCTCGGGCAGTCACTGCACCCATTAATCATGTCTGTGACAGCCATCCTATCTCCTCCATCTTTTCTGGGCCTGATTAGTCAGGGCAGCTTTTGTGTTCTCTTTCCCCAACAGGCGCACACGTACAGTGCGCTGATTTACATAGCGCATCCGCTGATTTCCTTCCTAATCAGGAAGCGCATTGCATGGCTGGAAGACGGTGTTCACATAGTGGCTTTGGGATAGGTGGGATGGCAGGGGTAAATCTAGTCTGACTTGGACTTTGGCTCTAGTCAGCTATGGCAGATAAGCTTTTCCAAAAAGTTCCGTGTTCATGTTTGGAACCTGACCAAGCTTATAGCACAGGACATTCCGTATTATTTGCCTTCTGCTGTTTTCATATGGGTTAGTTAGAAACTCAATGGGAATAGGGGTGTAGGTAGTTTTAGGGCAAGACTGTTGTGAGCTTGGGTCCCAGATTCTAAACAATGTACATATTTTTTTAAATGTGTTTATAGGCTTTTTCTTATATGAAGTTCATTTTCAAAATGAGACTCATCCTCTGAACTTAGATAAGTGTTGTAGGAGGCAGCAGTGATTTCAATAACATGGTTTCTGTGTGATTATTTTCGGGAGTCTGTGCAGCCTGGAAATAAGCCAGCAGCCTCCTACAACAGATAAGATTTAGATTTATGAAACCCAATCATCTAAACTCAGTAGGTGAGACCACAGAACAGGCCTGATTTCCCGTGAACAGTCTTGGAGTGTCTGCTACAAATACAGTGTGGATGTTGGTCCCGCGATATATAGAAGTATTATCTTAATTTCTTAGAAGGTGAAATTTTGCCATTTAAAATTCATATCCTCAGTAATCCCCTCATGAGAAATGAGGAATCTGAAATTCACTTCTCAGTTGGGTAACAATTTGATCTGGTAAGTGGGTGTGGTTCAAAGGTAGTCTCCTTGGCAATGGGCATCCTGGGGTGGGCTTGTCTGCAAGGTTTCCAACTCCAAGGCTCATCATTTAGGAATGACGTACCTAAGTCAAGGGAAGTTTGTTTTTTCTTTGGACGCTCCTGATACTTATCTAGTTTCACATTTTAAACCTTGATGTTTTATAGAAAGAAAGTTATTTAGGTGTGTTGAAATATTAGTCTCCCAGTGAAAACACTTAACATGTTATCTCAACACTCGCTCCTTCAAGGACCACGTGTTTGGACATCTCTGGAATCTCAACCCATCTTTCAGGTCACTGTCCCTTCTCTGTGCTGTCTCAATATTTGTGTTTTTATCCATCAGAGCGAAGAACTCTGATTTCACTCTCCGCGTGAAGGAAGCCAGGGTTCTGAGGCTGGGTGGCTTCCATCTTAGGTAAGGGAGCGTTATGTGTGATCTCTCTTCCCTTCCTTCCCTATCACTCCCCTTCCTTTCCCTTCTCTTCGTCCGTATGATTGGCATGTCTAAAGTGAAAATTCCAGCGGCAATATGATGCCTGTTTGTCATAAAAAATGTAATTATCAACCAAAAGGTGCTCCTAAATGACACAGAAATGATCACTGTGAGACCCTGGTGTTTTTCCAGCTTCACTCATTGTCTCCTTATAATAAGTGCCACTTATATTGTTTTGCTTTTACCTTTATCTGGATAATAAAGTTACTTGAGCGAAACAAACCAATTAAGCAAGGAATGCTAACCATCACTATTGTAGCTACTGTAGAAGAGCTGAGGGTAGATGAATGATAATGCCTGCCATAAAAGGCCTAGCAGGGAATCTAATTACTGACTACCACATAGCCCACCTTAATAGACAGTATGACATATATCAAGCAGCACAGAAGAAGACATGGATTTAACAATTGCTAATATGCATCTGAATGAGATAGATCAATAAAATATTACAAAGTAATTGTTTGTGCACAACCCTCTCGCATATTTTCCCCACTCCATCTCCTAAGAGCAAACCGTGCGTGACCTGTTTTTAAGGCCCTCTCTATTTCTCTGTCACAGCCCACACGCAAATTATCGTCTGCACTTTAAAATTGGTCTGCTAGGTGTCTGCCCCAGCTACCCACTCCCAGAAAGATGGGCTCTTTGCGGCACAGTACTGCAGGGCATTGCCAATGTGGTTAGCAGAATGTAGGTTAGGCCAGGAAGCCTTTGTGAAAGAGTAGTTGTTGGTGGTTTGGCTCACAGAGCGCAAGTCTTTTCAAGGGTGTCTTTGCTTCTAGCTTTAGAAGTGATGGATGGAGGCCACAGGCTGTTTGGATCCAGGACTCAGAAAAAGTTCATGAAATATGACATTATTGCCCTTGGAGACTAACCCGGAAACCCCTCCAAGCTCACTCACCAGGCACAAGCCCTCCTTCGGTCAGAGCTTGTTTATACCATGCCTACCCTAGGGGAGGGAGTTTTAAAAGTCCACACACCCTTGTAATTAGCTTTCAAAGGATGTGCATGAACAGGACAGTCTGAGATATTAAAATTTCTCCACACACCACACCTCCCACTGAAAACCACAGAACAGGCCACCCATTCCCTGACTCACTGCTTGGCGCTGATAAAGGTCCTGTTCACCACAGGCCCCAACGCTAGGAAAAACAAGTAGTTCTCTCCTAAAGTCCCTCCAGAAGATGCTGAAAGATTCTTTGGCTTACTTCTTCATCTCTTTCCCTCTCCAAAGGAGAACACTATCCATCACATTGTCAGGGAAGTTTTATGTCATAAAAAGCAAATGATGGGCGTCAGAACCAAAGCCTACTCCCCTTTCACATGAGCAGGACAGAGACTCAGATCTCACTTGGCTTTCTGAATCATAAGGTGCAGTGTATGTAGGAGCAGACATTCAAATAGTGTTCATTTCAACCAACTTCGCTGTGGAGCATACGTGGAGCACCATGTGAGGCAGAGCCATTACAGAGACAGTGGAGATCCGAAGGGCCCTGAGATGTGTTCCTGAAACCTAGGGAGTTAGAAACCCGGGCAACAACCTCTCACAGCGGCTTGTCGGGGAGTTGGAACAGCAGCCGTGCCCGGGACACAGAGGCAGTCCTCCGAGGTTGGGCAAACCCTCACTGTGAAGAAAGATGTATATGCTGAGGTGGAGGGGAAAGTGTTGATGTGGTTATAAACACAGACTGAATGATCTCCCAGATCTGCCAACAGGGGAAAACTATGGCCCAGAGAGTTGTAGTGACTTCCCTTCCACCAATGACTGCAAGTCAACCCTTGCTCTCAGATAGGAGAGAAGAGAAGTGGGGAGCTGGAGAGTAAGCCGCTTGAGTAGCCCAGAGGGAAATACCCACAGCAGCTGGAAGACTTCACATTTGAGGGAGAATTTCTTCTTTTTCTTTTAAATAATAATGATCATTAAAAATATCTTTATAAAACAGCCATGGCTGCCAAGCACAAGCGGTTCCTTTACTTTATGTTATATGTGTTTAAAAATTGGCATAAGTGCAATAGGAATATTGAAATATCTTTGTTAATATTCTGGTACACTGTTTGTTGCTCAAGTGTTGCCAGAGACGCCTCTTTGTTTCTTGGCCACCCAGACCCGAATAATCACACAGAAATTATATTAATTACAACACTGTTTGGCCAATGTCTCAAGTGTATTTCTATCTAGCTCTTGCATCTTAAATTATAATTACATATATTGAGGGAGAATGTTGATGCTTTCTAAAAAACCACATGAACCACATAGAGGAACTCTTCTGGAAGACACTAGAGGGAGCTCTCCTAAACAAATTCTAGAAGGTGGCGGGAAGGTATGTGAAGACTTCAGACAAGTTCTATAGGACAATATATAGCTAATGCAGGGTTTTTTTTTTGTTCTTTTGATCTGTAGCCACTTTCATTCAATTCCTATTCATGTCTGCCCTAGATCTAGCTTTTAAAAAGGCCGAGTCAGTGAAATGACATCGTAGGGATTCCCGGAATGACCCCCAGCATTATGGCCAGGGATTCAATCACAATACGTCCACTGATGAATCATTGTATGAATGGTGTTCTGCTAAGGCCAGCACTGTACAAAAGAGTCCCCGAGGTAAAGATGAATACTACGTCTGCATGGATAAATGGAATCAAAGGAAGACTGTGAAATGGGTCCTGTGAAACTTAAGGAACCATCGTGTGCTCTCTGCAAATGCTTCCCATTGCTGCTGTTGATTGTACACCTTCTCCCCTCTGTGACTGATGTCAGTGCTCATCCGTCAGCTGGCTTCTCTTCTCTTGTCCTGAGCCTGACATCCCTGTTTCCCCTTTGACTCTTCCTCTTTCTCTGGGTTGCCACAGCTTTGTTGGCAAGACTGGTAGCACCCAGGTATGCCATCCTATCTGCAGGCAGCTCACATGTCCTGGAAAGCAAACTCAACACTTCTTCATGACAGCCAGTGTTTTCTCTGAACATTTTTTCCTGGCAAATGATGCCAGCATCGCATTTGTATCAGGAATCTGAACTTCATCCTGTTGTCTCTCTCTCTCTCTCTTTGACCTGTTCTTCTCTATGACTTACCTACGAGTCATTGGCTTCAAGGAACAAAATGAACTCTCCATGGACTACATAGGGAACACATTTGAGAAACGATGGCCGAGAAGCATAGACATCCACAGGAGTGATGGTATTGTGTGGTTTTCAATGAAGCTTATGACATGAACTGACATTCAGGTCTGAGGATGTCTCTTCCAGCATGCACGATTCTTTAATACTCTCTCTCTCTCTCTCTCTCTCTCTCTCTCTCTCTCTCTCTCTCTCTCTCTCTCTCTCTCTCTCTCTCTCTCTCTCTCTCTCTCTCTCTGTCTCTCTGTCTCTCTCTGTCTCTGTCTCTCTCTCTCTGTCTGTATGTATGTATCTTTGAGAAATTGTCCATGAGTTCATAGACACTGAGAGTCAGTCCTCCATGAATGTATGAATGTGACCATAGCTGGTTTAAGATGCTCTTGCTCTTTACCTCACGGAGTATCACATGGGATCCCTGATAACTTTGCATATCTGGCTCACATACCATATGCCCACAAGACTGTGAGCTCCTTTTTCATACCTATATTCCACAGGACGCCTTCAAATATGTGATATACAGAGACATGCAGAACGGATGCTGGTCTCTACCTTCGAAGGGTCACCTTTGTAGTAACCTCAGTATAAGCCCTCTGTCTCATTGGGAGATCACCACATCAAGCTCATCTCTGTCTTTTTCTACATCCCACCTAACTGAATTCTCTCGTCTCCCCTGTCTGTTGCCCATATTTCAGCTGGAGTGATTACTTTGAAACCAAAGGCAGATTTGTGTGTCCTTTTTCTAGATGTTTTAATGACTTTCCGTTTTCCACAAAGTAATAGCCAAAGTCTTATGTTGCCGTAAGAGGACCTGTAGGACTTGGCCTTTCCCGGCTTCCACCAGCTCAACTCCTGCTGCTGTGCACTCAGTCACAGCAGTCCCTTTAGTGTCCTCACCCGAGCTCGCCAGGACGCGTCCCTCCTTCCTTTGCCCGAGAGACCTGTCACAGGTAAGTTCATGGCCTTACCTCTCTTTATTCTGTCTCACCTGACACAGACGCAGCGTGGCCCAGGCAGATGCCCTGTCCTTCTTCCCACGCTGTGATCTTTCACATGGCCTTTCACAATGATTGCCCGCTACACATTTTACATTAATTCTGCACGCTGTGACTCATAGCGGTTAGCTCGTGCTTACAGGGACAGGTTTTTAATTTGTTCTCTCACCCAATGTCTAATACAGTCTGTGTTTACTTTTAGGCAATGAAGAATGTTTCTGTATGGATTTGTAAACAAACAGAAAGATATTTATGGTGATTTTTCCATTTATCTCTCAGTTTGACCCATTCTTCTGGATTTCTTTTTTAATATCGCTACTTCATTGTTTGTTGGCAAATAGGCCGCATGTGCTCCAGCTTCTGTTGGGGGAGAGGATTTTTCTTTCCTATTTAAGTTCAAGCACAGTACCCCTTCTCCCTTCCCGAAAAAAGAAATACTCTTACAGAGATGGGAGGGGGGAAGAGCATTCCTAAAGAGGTTGGATGCGTATGTATGTACTTGTGGACTATGGATAGATGTATAGATGGATATGCTTGTCTTAGGCAAATACATAAGCTTAAGCACAAACACGTGTGTATGTGTACATGTATGCCGACACAACCCTGTTCATCAGGGGTGTGGAAGGACATCCTAGGGGCTAAGTAAATGAACAAATAAATAAAAGGTTTGGCGTCCACATCCTGGTCTCTCACTCGGAAAACAATTAGATTCTCAGAACAATAGCTGATGGGGTCCTTAGGAGATGATCCAGAACGGCTTATGCCAGGAAATACGGAATTGATTAAAAGCATAAGGGGAGGGTATGCCACCCAGAGGTGGCAGCTATCCTGCAAATGTCCCCATCGGCTAAATCTGGGTCCTTGAGCACCATGCTTACTTCATACAATAGTGGACCACAGACCATCAAAAACGCTGAAATCTTGAGTTGATATTGGTAATAAATAAACAGATAAATAAATGGAGAGAGAGAGAGAGAGAGAGAGAGAGAGAGAGAGAGAGAGAGAGAGGAGAGAGAGAGTGAGATGAAAATGTTTGTTGCTGCCTGGAGGGAAGCTGGGGTAGAAAATAATTATTTGAAACTAACACAGTAAAGATTGGCCACTGTGAGAATAGGGATCATAGATCTTGAGATTAAATTTGATAAAGAGCCAGATAACACTTTGGTTTTAATTCCCCCCTACACATTGCTTATTACAAAAGTAACTAAGGTGCAATTGCACAGCAGAGAAATTAGATATCAGAAACAGGCAATCAAAATCTCTTTGATCAGTAGGAGGCAGTTGCTACGGTATGTTCCCAGGTGGGCATCACGGGATGGGTTCAGCATCATCTAGGATGTGTTCAGGGTAGCAATGAGTAGTCTGTGTGTTCATGACTCCAGTCAATGTGCCACATACACGGCAACGAGAAATGTTTTCCTTCGGAAAGGGAGTAAGTGGTATTCTTCACGCATGTCAGTTTAATTAAAACTACAAAGAAGAATTTAGAGCTGCTTAAGATTAGATACGGCTACCTGCAAATATAATGAACGAACTCCAGGCTGCAGCTTTTTTCTGGAAGAAAACAACTGATTAGGGACAACATTGAACCACTTGCCAGTTGTGGCATGGGTGTCAAATGACAAGATTACAATGATGTTGATGCTACTAACCGTGTTGGCACTGACGCTGCAGTTAGTGACAGGACATTCTGATATACAGAAAAGGTATTTAAAAGTGAAGCACCATACTGTACATAATTTACCTCCAAGAGTTTCTATTTAAAAACAAGTTGTGATGGCGTGTTGACGGACTTAGAACCAAGCATAAAGCAAATGGAGTCAAATGTCAACAAGAATCTATGGAAAAGGTCTATGGTGATTTTACAATGTGATTATTCTTTATTTTCTCTTAAGTTTGAAATCACCTAAAGCTACAAAGTCTAATTTATTTTAAATGCACCATGCACAGGGAGCATTCTCCAGCCCTAATAGAGTCAGTCCATCTCTTCGGCTGCATTAACACCGTATCACTGAGACACCTGACCGCCCCCGGCTCTACCACATGCATGTTGACTCGCAAAGCACAAGCAATACAAGGAGGAGACGTTTGCTGAAGATTCGGAGATCGGAAGAGTGGTATCTTCACAGGATAATGAGCCTTTCAGAGCAGGAGGTGTGGTTCTAGCATGGGTGAGGTCCTAGGTTCAATCCATAGCACCCGAAATGAAAGAAAGAAAAAAAAACAAACAAGAAAAAGAAGAATCAAAAGACAGTCCATATGCTACTCCTTCCCCCGGCATATGGGCTGACGGGAGCCACTCTCAAGGTCTGTTCTTAGGTTCTAGCCTGCCACCATGGAGCCCCAAACCTCTCATCTCTCTGTGCCCTGAATCACGGCATGCCATCCTCTCAGAACTGTTGTAAACATTCCTTATGCCGAGCAAGTTCATCACAGCCCATTCCCTTCCCTACCAGCCCATCAAAGTCATCTCTAACTAATCATCCAGCCATGCAGAGGTGCAATTAGCCCCTATGCAGACTGATTGGCTGACTTCAGAGTTCTGTTAGGGGATATGATGTTATCTCCTTTGCCATGCCTGCTACTCTGTTGTTGGTTTTCTACTGCTGCCATGAAGCTGCATCATCAAGGAAGGTTCTATAAGGAAGAGTGTAACAGCTCCAGAGCATCAGAGTCTACGACAGAAGAGTGAAGGCACGGTAGCAGGAGGCTGGAGCGGCAGCTGACAGCTCGCATCTTGATCCATAAACAGAAGCTAGACTGAACACTGGGAATGGCCGGGATCTTCGGAAATTTCAAAGCCTACCTGGGGCAACACACCTCCTCCAACAAGGCCACGCACACTCGAACACTTCCCAAATAGCTTTGCCATTTGCTGAGCAAGTATTCAAATGCAGGAGCCTATAGAGGCGATTCTCATTCAAACCACCGCAGCAACAGACTGCTGATATTAAGACAAAAGAGAGATGAGAAGACAACACTGAATATTCAGTGTAGAGCCCCAATGTATAAAACATGATTTGCAGTCATAATTGTATTCAAAGATTAAACTCCCGGCATTGATGTATTCATTAATACGATTCCCATTTCCTAGGTGATGAAATCTGGAATTTGGTGCAGTTTGGTGTCCAGGCTCCTGCTTCTACAATGGCTAACTTCCAGATTTGGAGATCACCAGAATAAGAGTACGTGATGTCTAGAAGTAGACGGCACCACGGGGCAGGTACAGCACAAGTGTTTCAAAGATCAGTTTGCACAGCTTTAATTAGCAATCATTGGTCAGTCAGAAGGGGCACGGGAAGAACTCTGCTGCCATCTGGTGGTCACATTGGACTATGACACTCACTAGGGACTGAAAGTTCACTCTGCAAAATCAAATTGTGAAGACATCATTCAGACGCTGAATATCCATTCCATGTTAATATCAGATCTGAAGAAGGAGGATTTTCAAGCCTGAGTCAAACTACAATTGCTCCTGGAAATTGGCCTGCATCTCAGTGCCAAGGCTCTCTTCATCTTGCAACTGAAGCAATACTTTTTTCTTAAATTGTGTTTGTTTTGATTCACATTGCTAGAAAGTTATAACATGTTACAACATATCCTGAATACTTAACCTTCCATAATGCTCCAATGTAATGAAAATATGCTCCTTTACAAATGTGAAAGATTGAAGCGCAAAGATTTTGCTGACAACTCCCACACACTCCCTGGGAGTCAGCCAGTCAAGCCAGCCAGGGAACCAGATAGATGATCTTCAGACCTTCATGCTCCCTCCTCTCCTTCAAATCCAATCCCCTGTCTCATCTCCGGAGCACTGTAGCAGACCACAAATGCTAGTCTCTCCTCCATCCCTGCACCCGATCCTGGGGTCACAGCCTGCTTTCCTCATCTAGCCCTTCTCTATCCCTAAGTGTCAAACCTCCAAAACCAAGAAACATCTTCTCACCAGAAGCCCAGTGGCCACACCTGGCAGGATCTCAGGAGCATTCCCAACTGACAGCTACCATACTCTCCTAGGAACCGGAGAGGGCAACATAAGCCAGCGAATGGAACACCCACCCAACAAACACAAGAACAGATAGTAGCTCCTAGGATCACAGTTATCCCAAATACAGATGTTTAGACACCAGCTTAACAACACAACCAATAAGAGTCAGGCCAATACATCTCCGCTAAAGTCCAGCCGCACTACTACGGTAGGCCCTATGCAATGTAATATAACTGAAGTACGTGAGGACATCAGAAGAGTCTCAATGAATATGTTAGAGGTCCTTAAGAAGGAAGGAAATAAATACCTTAGAGAAATCTATAAAAACACAAGTTGTTTAAAGTGGAAATAAATGAATTTAAGAAAACCCAAACTGAGAGAAACTGAAAATTAAAAATTTAGGAATTAGAATAGAAAATTAAGAGGCAAGCCTCCCTAACAGAACACAAGAAACAGAAGAAAAAAAGCTCAATTATTGACGACAACATAAAAAATGGATACATTGGTCAAAAATGTTAAATCTAAAATATATATACAGGCACCAAACATACAGTAAATCTGGGACACTGTGAAAAGACCAAATCTATGAATAATAGGAATAGAGGAAGGAAAAGAAACCCAGATCAGAAGTACAGAAAATATTTTAAATAAAATCATAGAAGAAAATTTCTCCAACCTGAAGAAGGAGGTGCCTACCAAGGTACAAGAAACATACAGAATATCAAATAGGATGGTTCAAAAAAGAAATCCCCAATGTCACATAATAATCAAAACACTAAATATACAGATATTTAAAACCACAAGGGTGAGAGACCAAGTAATATATAAAGGCACACTAACTGAAATAACACTTAGCTTCTCAATGGAGATTCTAAAAGTCAGAACAGCCTGAATCCATGTTTTAGAAACTCTAAAGGAGCACAGATTCCAGCCCCAACTACTATAGCCAGTAAAGCTTTCAATCACAATAGAAGGAGAAAGAAAGATACTCTGTGATAAAAAACCAAGTTTAAGAAGCATCTTCTACAAATCCAGTTCTATAGAAGGCACTAGAAGAGAACTTCAGCTGAAGAGTCAAACCACACCAAAGAAACAGAAGGGATAAATAACCAGCAAATAAAAAGAAAGGGCTGGGGGGCTGGCACCACTACAACAAAATAACAACAATCAATAAACCCTGCTGACTGATAACTCTCAACACCTGTGGTCTCACTTCCCCAATAGAAGGACACAGAGTAATAGAATGGGTTCTACATCCAAGGATCTCACAGCAACATCAAGGATAGACACCACCTCAGGATAAAAGAACAGAAAACGATATTCCAAGCAAACAAATCCAAAAAGCAAGTCAACGTAGTCATTTTAATATTTGACAAAATAGACTTCCAACCAAAACTAATCAAAACAGATAGAGAGGGTGACTTCAATATCAGTCCGAACACACTGAACCTGATAGAAGAGAAAGTGGGAAGTACTCTACAACACATGGGCACAGGAGAACACTTCCTACATATAACCCCAGCAGCACAGACATTAAGGGCCTCATTGAATAAATGGGACCTCCTGAGACTGAGAAGCTTCTGTAAAGCAAAGGACACTGTCACTAAGATAAAAAGGCAACCTACTGACTGGGAGAAGATCTTCACCAACCCCGCAACTGACAAAGGTCTGATCTCCAAAATATATAAAGAACTCAAGAAACTAGACCGCAAAAGGCTAATCAACCCAATTATAAAATGGGGCACTTAGCTGAACAGAGAATTCTCAACAGAAGAAGTTCAAATGGCCAAAAGACACTTAAGGTCATGCTCAACTTCCTTAGTGATCAGGGAAATGCAAATCAAGACAACTTTAAGATACCATCTTACACCTGTCAGAATGGCTAAAATAAAAAACACCAATGATAGCCTTTGCTGGAGAGGTTGTGGAGAAA
>NW_026068058.1:2515021-2545806 GCF_014885135.2 Alexandromys fortis | reverse complement strand
GAGGGGTGCACCCACACACTGAGACAATGGGGATGTTCTATCGGGAACTCACCAAGGCCAGCTGGCCTGGATCTGAAAAAGCCTGGGATAAAACCAGACTCGCTGAACATAGTGGAAAATGAGGACTACTGAGAACTCAAGAACAATGGCAATGGGTTTTTGTTTCTACTGCACGAACTGGCTTTGTGGGAGCCTAGGCAGTTTGGATGCTCACCTTACTAGGCCTGGATGGAGGTGGGTGGTCCTTGGAATTCCCACAGGGCAGGGAACCCTGATTGCTCTTTGGGCTGACGAGGGAGGGGGATTTGTTTGGGGGAGGGGGAAGGAAATGGGAGGCAGTGGTGGGGAAGAGACAGAAATCTTTAATAAATAAATAAATAAATAAATAAGAGAGATCTCATATTAACAACTTAGCAGCTCACCTGAAAGCTCTAGAACAAAAGGAGTAAATAATCCTCAAAAGGAGTAGATGAGAAGAAATAAGCAAACTCATGACTAAAATCAATAGATAGAGACAACAATAAGCAACACATAGAGTCAATGAAATAAAGTGTTGGTTCTTTGAGAAAATCAGTAAAATTGACAAACCCTTAGTCAAATTAACTAAAAGGAGAAGAGAGAATGTCCAAATTCACAATTTTATAGATAAAAACGGGAATATAACAGCAGGCATAATGGCATACTTTAAAAAACCTGTAATCTATCAAATTGGAAAATCTTAAAGAAATGGATAATTTTCTTAAAATATACCACTTACAGAAGTTAAATCAAAATCATATAATCCATTTAAACAGACCTTTAACCAGCCAGTGAGATAAAATCGATAAATAAGTCTCCCAAAATAAATAAATAAATAGAAAGAAAGAAAGAAAGAAAGAAAGAAAGAAAGAAAGAAAGAAAGTTAGTTAGTTCAGTCCAGGGCCAGATGCTTTTAGTGCAGAATTCTACAAAACTTTTAAGGAAGAGCTAACCTAAATAGTCCTCAAATTATTCCACAAAATAGAAACAAAAGGAATGTTGCTTAATTCTTTTTTATGAAGCCACAGTTACTGTGATACTCAAACCACATGAAGACCCAACAAAGAATGAGTTACTTACAGACCAATCTCCTTTATGAACACAGATGCAAAACTTCTCAGAAAAAAAAAAAAACCCTTGCAGACTGAATTTAAGGCCACTTGAAAAGGTCATTCACGCTGATAAAGCAGGCACCGAGAAGGTGAGAGGCTGCCCCTTTCATAGCTGAAGGGGGCTCCCCATTTTAGAGGCTGCTTAAGTCCTGGATCTCCTCCCACTGTCTTTCCCTGTTATATGCTTTGTTTGTTTGTTTAACTAGATTTTTAAAAGGAATGGCTGTTTCAACAGCTATAAACCATTAAGAGAAAGAAACCATATCTTCTCTTAACAAATATTTGGTAATAATCTTCAGGGTCTTAGGTGGGCTGGCTTTGTTAATCGTTTCTGAAAGCTGTAGGCCATAGACATTTTGCCCAGGCCAGAAAACAACAGTCTTGACCCTGGTCTTGTTTCTTTCTTGCTGCTCTTTTGTATTGATTCTTTCATCTTCATGAACTCCTGGACTCCGAGAATGGACACAAATAGCTCTGTGCAGGAAACCCATTACATGTTTTCTTCCAGCCTTCCCTGGGAGCTGAAATAAAACCATAGGGGGAGAGCATACCAAAAGGAGGCTCCGGGTAAATCTCCATTCTTCCTGTTCAGCTCTGCTCAGTGATCGTGACCTTGGGGGTTATTCCTACTCAAGGCCACAGCCTCCCTGTCAATGGTCATTGTAGTTACATTTAGCCCCTGCGGTGGGGGGTGGGTCTCTTCTGAAAGTCTTCTCTTGTGTTCTGTGAGGTATCCAGTTCCTGTCTTCTACCTGTACTGTTAAAAGATTTTTCTAGCTTTTCTTTTCAGTGTCTATGGACAGACTTGTTGGTGTCTGTCAGTGTTCGCTTATTTCCCACCTCCTTTCTGTTGTCTCTAGGCTTCAGGCCACGTGGCTCTCATTGTACCCTAGTGGACTCCTCTAAGTACAGACCCAAATCCAGTGCAAGAGCGCAGACACTTACTATGAAGGAGGCTGCATTCTTAAAGGCAATTTCCCCGTCATTAAAACAATGTGCCAATATTACTAAATTAGCTCCTTGTAATTCTTCCAAACACTAGGATTTTGCCATCAGAGGGAAAAAGCAGACCACTCCCTTTCCCTTTCAAAGTGGAAAAATTTTAAGTCTGCTGGGCTGAAGAGCTACATTTGACCCCACGGAGAAAGCTGCCAACAAATGGGTCAGTGGGTCCAGGTGGCAAAGGTTTTTGTTCAGTAACTTCCAGATGGACAAAGCTAAGCAACCATTCCTGTAGTAGTTCTTGAGATGAGGTGTAATCCCTCTTGAAAAGCCAAGGTCAAGGAACTTGTGTCTGTCGGTATGAAAAGGTGTAAATGAGTTTTGTAAATCAACAGATGGCTAGGACCTCTTGCCATCTACTGGGAGAGTCTATACTCTTGCAAGAGCCTAGACTTCTGTAGTGATGAACTTGGTTATTTTCTTCTTCTTTTTTTCCAGATGCTGCTGCAGCTGGACCTCTATTAACCACGTCACTCCTTTCCAAATTTTGCCATGAATACGCAGTGCAGATGAAGGAGCGGATCATTTTCTATTTCTGCAGCTTAAAGGTCTTTTCTGATTCATATGGACTGAGAAGTTGGAATGCCCTTATAATCTTTCTATTATTCCAAGGATGTAGCCTGAGCTACATGTCTCTTACAGAAGTGAATAGTCCTACAAGGTGGCAAACCTTATCCTTAGGTACAAAGAGCTACCTGGTGATGAAACATGACTTTATTAGTGGCTATCTCAATGATGATTATTGGAATTCCCAAAGTCCATCAGTCTTGGGTCAGGGACAATGGGGAGAGTGGGCAACTGAACTCTTGTCAACTATTGTTCTCTTCACCTCTTTTACTCACTTCAAACTCCTGGGCAAAAGTAAGTGGGACGCAGCCCAGATGATTAGAATTTTTCAGTGTTACTTAGCATTTATATGCTTTAATATATATTAAATGGGGACAAAAGCCATTATTGCTAATTTATACCACATTTGAACTGTATTTTGGTGGTCATTCTGCATGTTTTATGTTTACTTAATAATTAATAACAAATGAATTAAGTTTTTATGGCAGGTATATTGTTAAGCAACAGAAATGTTGCTCATAAGAGCATTAAATAAAGGAAGTATGCATAATCAAAATGATGCCTACTAATGCTTTGAGGTTTTCATTTTTGTTGAGGGGTGTTTTCAACTTGTGTGAGCATTAGCTATTATCAAGCCAGAAATTCTCCAATGATGTGTCATTATTTTTTCCTCTGGCATGCTGGTGAGGCAATTTTAATTCCTCCTTGGGTCTCTGTATATGAGTGGCACCTGTATACCGCTAGTCATAAGTCATTAAAATGTCATGCCCTTTAAGTGCCACTGGGAGGCTACTTTTTTTTTTTAAAAATAAGTTCTCAGTATGTTTTATAGAGAGTACAGCTTAATTCCATTAAGATGACCACTTTATTGATGAGGGGGTAGTGTTAGGAAAAGTATTGTCCAAGTTTTACTATTACACTACAGTATGGCAGAGCTCAATTGAAAATCAATGCCTGTAACATCACCTGGTACACCATACTGCTTCCTATGTAGACTGGGGCATGAAGAATATGAGAGGATGAATGCAGAAAGTGCCTGGCGGATCCTGAAGCATCACGTGACACTAACAAATATTTGCTATTAGATTAAGCGAGGTATCCATGGAATTGGCTGGGCTCTTTCTTACAGCTTTTATTTTTATACACTGTGCTTCTTCCCTCTGCTTTCTTCATATATTGCTCCAAGACCATCATCCAACAAGCACTGTAATCTCTCATTTCTGTATAATCTGAGCCAGCTCCCCAGGTACTCAGGTCTCAGCCAATACCACAGGAAGCCAGAAAGATGAATGACCTCTTTGGGTCATTTTTGTCATGAGAACAAGAAATCCACACTTTTGTACACCATCATTGATCAGGCACAAGATGCAGGTTGTCCTTGGAAGGGGTGTGATTTTCTCCAGCTGGGGCCATCCTCAAACGGCTCCACAGCTGAGGCTGGGAGAAAATTTTCATTTTCATTCCTAAGATGAAAGGAAATGTCACATGCCACATGCACCAGTTTTAGTAATAATTGTATATCTTTTTAAAATTTTGCTTCATTATACAATTTTCATATTTAAATATCTTTTCAGAGTTTATGATTTGAGCTCATCTAGTCTTATTTCAGTAGGAAACAGCACATTTTAGCTAATTGTGTTAAGGAAGAGTTGGGGCCATTTCTCTAACATCTCCAGTCTGTGATATGTCTTTCCCTCCCTAGTTCTTCTCTCCCCTAAGTGCTGGGTGAACCAAGCCTCTTTCAAAGTTCAGCCATTTGTCAGTGAGAAAAACAACCCCAGACTTGTATTTTTTTTCTTTCAATGAACATCAGTACCTTTCAAAATCCAACCTTAGACTAGTGGACATTGAGGTACTAGAGACGCCATTAGATGAAATAGGATCTACCTTGGGGCTGTGGGATTTATAGAAATAGGATCATGAGATTTATAACCATGGAGGCCTTTGGAAAGAATGTGTGTGGTCATAAATTAGTTATAGGAGTAGAAGCTACATTTCTCTGGAAGGAAGTGTGAGGCAAGGCTCTATTAGATGCTGTTAGCACAGCAGATAAGTATGCCTCATCCAAAATACTTGGGAACAGACGTGTTTCAGTTTCATTTTCAGATTTTGAATTATCTGTATTGCATAAAGTTATATTTTAGGGTTGGGGCCCACATAATTTATATTTATATAAACCCTATACTTATATCTCAAAGGCAATTTTTATATTATGTCTTAAATGCATCTTCATTGACTGTATCCAAAGGAAGAGTGTGGGATTTTGTGCAGGCGATTGACACCCGAGTTTCAAGCTTAGGGGCATTTTGGGGTTTTGATTAAAGATGCTCATTCAACGTACGCTACTATTATGCAAAATATTTTGAAATCGTGGATGTGTATGACACACACATACAAACTTTAGAGATAGAATACTGTAAAATAATCAGCATCAAAATAAAATCTAAAAGCTAAGAAACACAAAGGAATGGGAGTGACATCCTGATCTATCAACATAAGAACAGAACTCTTACCCCAAAGGCAATGAAAAACATGATGTCATATAGAGTAACCATCACTTAGGAACCCAGAGTTAGGTTACCTCGGATTCCATTCTCCAACATGATATCATTCTCATGATGTTTTTACAGCTTCAGAGCAAAGGGTCTATAAATACATTGGTAGAATCATCAGATAGCAGATCACAGAAAAGGGGGAAATCTCAGCTTTAGGTCTTGGATGTTGTCTGACCACATCTGAAACTTTCGGCTGATGGAAACTAGTGTTCTGTTTGTACATTCCCACGGATTTACCTAATCACCAAAAGATGTTAGGTCAAACAGAAATAGGCAAAGAATGACTATGAAAGGGGCTAAATGCAGCCCAACATAAACTGTGATTAACCTTTACACCTGCAGCATTCCGACCTCACCACAATCACTGAACTTCTAATCAGTGGATCAGCCTTGTAGAAGGTCCAACATGAGGAGCAGTGCTCTTTTGTTTGTTATTTGCTTGCTTTCTTAAATTATTTTGTTTTTGTTTCTTGCCTCCATCATCAAATGTCTAAGTCCTACACATCTATCATCTATCTATCTATCTATCTATCTATCTATCTATCTATCTATCTATCTATCTACCTAGTCTCACTCTGTAGCTCTGGCTAGCTTGGAATTCACTATGTATTCCAGGCTAGTCTCAAACCCCAGAGATCTATCTGTCTCTGCCTCCCATATGCAGTAATTAAAGGTGTGTGCCACCACAAAACACTTCTCTGAACAAAAGCTGATTCAGTTGAGCATAAAACATGACTCTCAACTTTTTTGTAGTTGATGTCTCAACTCTCTTAAAGCTTCTTAAAGGAGGAGAAACAGACAAAGAAGCTAAACTCTTGGCTTAAGGATCCCCACTTAATATGGAATCACCTAGGGGTTTCTCTCACAAATGTCAGACAAGAGTCCTAAATTTCACTTGACAGTGGGGATAAGGTGTGTGTGTGTGTTTGTGGGTATGAACATAATAGTGCTTGTCTTATCTCCATGAGGGCTAGGTCTCTGGTGGCTCAAAACCTCTGGACTGATCACGTGTGTTGCACAGCATGTTTCTCTGCCCTACGAATATTTAACAAGCATTAATGCTGAAAGAGAAAACTCTTTGCTGATACCAACTTCTAGGCAGATGACAAGTGCGATTGTCCAGTTGTCATTCTCGCCCCAGGGGCTAAGCAAGATATATTAATGAGAGCCTGGCTGCTGCAGGCTCTCTGTCCCCCTGTGAGGCTACTTCTCCACTTAGCTATCTGTTGGCGCTCCCTCTTGCCTGTGGCCTGCTACAGAGATCTGAAGAAGGGCGCATGCAGCAAGAGACAGTGACAGTTTAAGGGAGTGTGTTTCCTTTTGAAACCTGACATTAGAAAAGCTCACTGTGGACCCCCTTTAATAAGCTTCCCCTGCTAGGGACTCTTGCAGTTATTCCTTTCGACACCCTGAGAGCCCTGAGGGTCTAGCTATAAGGTAATCACCAATGTACATAAGAGCTGTGTTCTCTGAACTGTGTACCTCGGATTATTGGCTGACACCGGGAGAACTGGAAGTCTTTCTTCCCTTTTCCCTTCCATAAAACAAGAACATGGCTGTGCCCTAATGGATCATCTTCAAAGATAGAGCGTATACTTCTGATCAATACGCCAGTGTGATGACTTGAAAAAAAAAGAAAGAAAAAGGTTAGAATGGTATTAGAAGCTAAACTTAAAAATCATATATCCGCCTTGCAGCAGTCACTGCTAGGGTCTTGCTTTGGTTGCAGCAACCCAATAATAAGTAATGCGTAGTGAGCATTTGTTAGGCTCCTGGCGCTGGGCTAAGCACTCTGCAGGCCTGATTTCCCTTAATCTGTCCACAGCCCCAGGCAGCAGGGACTATTCTTAGCCCTAGTTTGTAAATGAGGAAATTAGGGTTTAGAGTAATTTGCACAAGATGATTCAAATAGCCTCGTGGATGCTGACCTAGTGAGGAGGGCTATGGCGTAGCAGAACTTCCCGGCCAGCAGCCACCATGCTCTGCTCGCTTTCATCAGAGAACAGCCAAGAGAAGAGGGATCTCATTTCCACGTCTCTGGAGTTCTCCACAGCCCACTGTGACGCCTTCACACCTCCAGATAATTCCTACTAGAATTTGAGCTCAAAATTGTAGCAAGGTTTATAAAGTTAGACAGTCGATTCCACGCAGCCTTGGATATGGCACAGACTTCCAACTTGTGACCTTCACTTCATGTCCACGTCCGACTTCACAGGGCCTCTGACTATGGCCAGACCTTTACAGTCAAAGCCCTTCATGGTCTGCTGCTGGGTGAACCGTTGCACTCTAGCTCAGACACTAACCCACACCATCCTTTGCACCAGGTGCTACCTAAATCTACGGAGGCTCACGCAAGCATGGTTCACTCACTTCCCTTTCCTCATCTGGAAAACCTCAACCTGCCTGTTCTTAAAAGAGTATTTTAAGTATTGCCATTGATGCCAGCTACTAAGACCCTCCACAGGAGTAAATCTATAATGATGCAAATCCCTAGAGAATCTGACCAATAGAATATGTATATCTACACAAATCTTTCTTTCATATATATATATATGTATATATATGTGTGTGTGTGTAGATATATGATATATGCATACGTACATGTGTGTGTATTATCATTCTTTGTCATCTACCATCTATTTTCCTATTTAAGATTTAAAATATCTGTATGTATGTGTGTCTTTACGTCTCTATGAGGATGTGCATATAAATACTGGTGCCCACAGAGGCTAGAAGCCACCTCTCCGCCTGGAGCTGGAATTACAAGCTATTGTAATTCAGGTCCTCTGCAAGAGTAGCATGTCCTCTTAAGTTCTGAGCCATCTCAACAGCCGTTATCATCTCTTTATCTTTCTGTCAATCTATTTGCTAACCTATCTATCATCTGTCTGTCTATCTATCTATCTATCTATCTATCTATCTATCTATCTATCTATCTATCCATCCATCCATCCATCCATCCATCCATCCATCCATCCATCCATCTATCTATCTATCTATCTATCTATCTATCTATCTATCTATCTATCTATCTATCTATTATCTACCTATATCTATTGCTTTTTATTGAAACAGTTAAAGGAATTAATCTATGCAGATATTATGATGTCTCATGAAACTGAAATGAAGGCCAGCCAGCAATCTGCAACCTCAAGGAGGAGCTGCTATGGCTGCTGGATTCTCAAGGACATCTAGAGGCAAAGATGTCCTTCTATAGGCACCTAAATCTTTTCTTACAGAGCTAGTGACTGCTTGGAGAAAGTTCATCCACATAATGGAGAAAGATAAGCCTAACTCAAAGCATACCAGCAAAAATTCAAACCCTACACTGGGCTGTGGTGGCACATGTTTTTAATTCCAGAACATGGGAGGAAGAGACAGGCAGATCTCCGTGAGTATAGGCCGGCCTGGTCTACAAAGAGAATACCAGTTCCAGGCTCCAAAGATACAGAGAAACCCTGTCTGGAAAAAAAAAAGGAAAGACAGAAGGTAAATGTGAATCCTACCTAAAAAATAGCATTTTTTTTCATAGCAGCAGCTAGACTAAGGTCTGACCAATAAGGTCTGGCCAAAACTTAGCAACACAGTCTCACCACATTTATACATAATATTGAGCATAACATATTCTGATATTGTTCTTCATCTACTCATTTATATGGCAGTGAGCTACTCAAGATGAATTGTTGTAGGAAGCAATCATCAGGTTTAAGCCTATGTAAAAACTTACGCTTGTTCTACATACATATCTGCAAACATTGCAGCTGTTTCAGTAACATGTCCCCAGAGTGACTTACTCAGCGGCCAAAACAAAGATGGCAGAGAACACAGAAGTATCTCTAGCCATCTATTGCAGTGAACTAATGCAGTAGACTAGGGAGCTCCCTAATTAAAATGTGAAGTTGGCTTTCTTTCTGATGCTTTTCCTTGGTCAAATGACACATCTCGTGAATGTGCTTGCCTCTGACAAGAAAGCAGACCCTACTCCTTGTTTCAGGAGCTCAGTGAATTAGTTGAAAGTGCACCCTATAGGGTGAATGGCAAATGAATCACCAGTGAAATGCTTTTATCTTTTTTTTAAATTTTTTTTTTTAAATAGTAACTTCCGCTTTGGTATTGTTCTACGCAGTTAGATACCCTGACTTCTCTGGAGTGATGAGGGGTAAGGAGGCAGTCCATACTCTTATGTCCACTAGGTGGTGGTGGAATCCCACCTCTGGCCATCTTAGTGCTTTCTGCTCTCTGACCAAAGTCTGGGGTGAAAACATCTAATCCAGAGCAGAACAAAGCTGGGAATTGCAGGTTAACTGAGTAAGCCACTTTAATTTTCTTGGGAAAATAATTGTGCTCACACATCAGGTAAGAGGTTCCTGAGGCACCAAGACTTTCAGTGTGGCTTTTTTCCAGTCCCTAGGCTGGAGGAAACGTCTTCTCCCCTGCTACACACAATCCCCACCTCACCCTTAGCAGCCAAGTCAAGCCTGATCTTGCCACTAGCCCACTGAAAACCTGCTAACTTCACCCTGAAAACAAAGATAGAGATGAGACCTTGCCCCCTCTGTCGGAGTCTTTCAGTGTTCTCTTGGTCTCTAACAACTTCCTGTCCACTGCAGGCTCCCAATCAGCAGATAACAACCCATAGCAGTCTTCTTCACCCTCTTCTTCATGGCTCTTACTTATTCCTTGATACAACCACAAGAAATATAAATTGTAAGAGATAAAACACAATTCTTAAATCACTCAAACTTGGAAGTCTAGGCATTCAAAGATATTTTTCTTTCCCCCCCCTTTTCCTATCCTTTCCTGCTCTTCTAACTGGATTCATAACAGCTCAGCAGCTAATCATTCTTGAAGGGCAACCATTCCCAAGTCAAGGATCACTTGCAGTTTTTGCTAACCTGGTGCACAGGCTATGCAGCAGGGTGCACGGATGCATACGCACGTGCAGAGCACAAGCTCATAGATGTTGCTTCATGCTGAGCCTTTTCCTAGAACCTTTATGCAGGATCTTCCTTCTCCACATGACCTCAAAACCCTTCACCGGCAGGATCTCACTTTCCAGTTGGTGATAACAAGGGACATGAATTATTATCTTCTATTTATAGGTAGGGACAATAGGTCCAGAAGGAACCGATCTTCTCAAAAATACAAAGCGAGTCACTGGAGGAAATTGCCCGGTTCTGTGCCAAGTAGCCCTTGATGCATTTTTCCACTTATGGGAGATCATGTTATCTCAGACCCTGAACCCCGCAAAAGTCCAATTAGTATCTCTTGAATTAGTCTGGAAGCCTGGACTCTCTATGACCTGCTCTCTTGGTGGCCACCCCTGCCTTTTGTTCTTGTCTCTTTTTACTGCTCGCTGGTCAGCAGCAGGACAGCTCATCAATGCTGTCTTCCGGTGGATCAATAGCAACAATATCTCATTACTGGGAGAATCAGATCGCTACAGCAGGCTAGTTCTGATTTCCTTCAAGTTGGAACATTTTAGAGGATTAAACATGGTTCACTTCCAACCTCTTCATACCAGTGATCTGAAACTCCCAGCCAATGTCAACCTTTGAGATGGGACACCGGAGAGCAAGTCTGTAGAGTAACATTGAGACAGGCCCTCAGATTGTACAACTGCAGCAAAGTCTACAGATGTGATTCTCTCCATCAAGACTCTATGCATTTCCCCTACGCTCCCCTTTAGTGGATATTAATTGGTTATTCCTTGAAACTCACTCTAAATGTCATGGCTATTTGTCTTGAGATCTTTCTTACAAAGTCTTAGATTAGAGCTATGTATCAAAAGTTATTCTCCGTTGCTCATTTTATGAGAACCATGATCTCCTGAGGAGGATATATCACGCCCTGTTTGCCTTGTTCTGCACCTGGAGATAGCACACTGTTTGTCCCTAGGGCAGTGTCATAGGACAATGTTACATGTCCACAGGAAGCCTCGATAAATGCTCGGTGAATAGAATTTAATTCTCCCGACTACCTGCACAGTTTTTAAAGCCGTATCTTATCCATTCAGAATTTAAGCAGACTCGTCTTCCTGAAACAGCACAATCTTCATGTCATTTCTCTGCTGAAACTTTCCTCATGTTCTCCCACTGCCCTATAATTATGTCTGAAGCAGGGAGCATAAAATGAAAAGTCAACTCGACTCACTTGGATCCGATTGTTTTTTCAGTTTTATCTGCCTCTGCTCCCAACATTCCATCCTTTACTGCCCATAGGCTTTGTGTGCCCTTTGAACAATTATTTCCTAGCTTTTCCTACACGCTGTCATTTTAAAGTCGTGTTTGCACCTGAAATCTCCTCTCCGCGTCTTTGCTTCTCACACTCCACTTTCCCTGAAAGGAAGGCGTTGAGTGGAGAACAGATTATTAGGTTTCATAGAGAAGAGCAGAAAATAAACTTTTTTTCCGGGGTTGGGACCAAAATTAGATCCCTGGAGGCGAGGAAAGCAAGGAGAGGTGAGAGCAGCATGCGTGATTCATTTATTTGGTTGCTTGACAGTAAGAATGATCAGTAGTGTCAGTATGGAGGGAACTCGGTGACTGCAAAGGCTTGTGCTTGCCTTATTTGCATGGGTTGGCCCTACAAAGGGGTTGTCCTTGGGATGTGCATGTAGGTTGTCCCCAGTGTGAGTAGAAATAATAGTAACAACTAGAGAAAAGGGTTCAGATGTTACTGGACAGGGACAGCCAGAGTGCAAATGGCCTCTCTGCCAAAAGCTTAAAGCTGTGTTTCTGGCTAATTCTCACGGCTTGCCTCCTCTCCAACTTTTTCTTAAATGCTTTTGATGTCCTTGCTGGACTCATCAATAACAATCCTTGTTTTCTACCATTGCTCTAGCCCCTATTCCTCACCAGTACCCACCATCATTATTTCATAACACTTCAAATCCCCTTCAGTGATGCTAAATATTATCCCTATCTGTTGTAAGACCAACCCTCTTGAATCCAAACATCTATTGTATTTGCCATTCTATCACACAATTAAGATATGATAGAAAACTCCATAAAATAACACATATTGATTCCGTATTTGTATTTTGTTACAAGGTTCTGGTGGCTCCCACAACTGCCAAAGATTTTAGCAAATATCATTGCCTGTTTGTTTTATCCCCCACTGTACATGCCTCATGTTTCCTTTTATGATACCCAAACTGGCATGACCCTTTGCTGTTCTCCCTACACTTTGTCCTTATTCACTTTCTCAAAAGAGGACCTCACTTCTGCTTTTGAACAGGACACAGGATGTGTTGGGTAAGAAACCTCTCAACCTCCCATGAGCATAGCATTTCCCTAGGCCTTCCTCTTCATTTTCGCTGCTGTTACAATGGAGAGCAATTCCTCCTCCTTTCTAAGGTACCAGTTTGGCCTGAGCTTTGGAGGTAGACCATTCCCGATCTCTTAGAAGACATAAGTCCTTGTTTAGTTTCTCTCCTTGGCTTGCTTTCTCAGTTTCAACATCACCATCTCCATTTCAGTCATGTTTATGCTCAGATCTCTCAAAACCAAGAAAACTACATCTTACAGTTTGTAGAATATTGTTTCCCCAGTTTTCATTTTACCTGACAGTTGAGCGGATTTAAATATCACTGGCTTTACCATCTTTCTCCATCCTCCTCCTTCCCTACTCTCCATGACATAATGTCCAGCCTGATTATCTGTTTGGCATTGTTTTTCACTGTCTCCTTTGCAGAATCATCTTATAATGATGGGTATGATGAATGATGATGATAGAAATAATTAAGAAGCAAGAGAAGAAACAACTAATATTTGGCAAGTGCTCATTATGTGGACACACTGTTCTCAGGACTTTGCCATTTTGTTAAATATTTCCAGAGCCCTAGGGGGTAAGTATTATTAGTTCTAATTATATCAATGAGGGAATGGTGAAGCTAAGGAGCTAAGGAAATTGCTTGAGGCTGCCTCGCTAATGTGTAACAGACTGCAATTTACACAAAGGCAATCTGGATTTAGACTCCCAACCCTCTCCTCCTGAACTTTAGCTTCCCGTCTTCTTCATTACTCAGTATTGAATACCACTGCATGCCCTTCTGTATGTCCTGGATTTTATTGATCTCTATGAAACAATTATGTAGGAGTTTATTTCTCTAGCCTCAACTTCCACTTGAAGCCCCAGACATGAGTTTTCCTACCAGACAGTTCTCTTTCATTTGATGTATTCATTTAGAGAGCATAAAGGCTTTCCAGTGCAAACTGGTACTTTTCCTGGCTTCTGGTCTTTTCTAGTCATTTTAGCTGATAGCACCACCATTCGTTAAGGAGCGATTGCCAAAGTCCCAGAAGTAACAGCCTTCAATGGCTGAAATGACTGTGACCTGAGGAGTCACGTGTCACACTCATCTCTTTCTTTTCTCTTTTCTTTTTTTCCGTTCCTTTTCTTTTTTTTTTCTTTTCTAAGACAGGGTTTCTCTGTGTAACAGTCCTAGTTCTTCCGGAACTAGCTCTTGTAGACCAGGCTGGCCTCGAACTCACAGAGACCTGCCTGCCTCTGCCTCCCAAGTGCTGGTGTGCACCACCACTGCCAGGTTTGATCATTGACTTTGATTTAGAAACCTGGCCTTGTTTGACCAAGAAGAATGTGCCACACACATCCCTGCCCCAGGACCAGTCCCTCTATTCCTCTGCCTGGATGGTTTAAGGATCTTTTGGATACCTTAGTATAAATCTCCGACAGTCCCAGTTCAAATATTTTTGTATAATACCTTTCTCTTCTCCCCAAACGCTTGAATTTCTTTGTTACACATGTCATCATCTACTTTTCATTTAAGATTGAGCACACTTGTTTATGGAAATGTTAGTTATTTCCTTGATGCTCATTTCCGAACTGGATTGTAAACTCTACATAAGCAATAATCATCATCATAATTCATCATCACAAAAAAGAAAGGAAGAAAATAGAAAAGAAACATTCAAGCCCAGTGCTGGAAGAACTCAGGGAACAAGGCAATGTGCCTAATAAAATGTATTTTCTATTGACAGGGAGCTCTGCTCGTGAAAAGATAATGAGTTTGTTAATCATGGAAAAGTATGACTTGATTATTGTAGTCTCAGATGAGAGGTGATAGTAAAAGGGAAAAGTGTGTGCATACATGTGTGTATGTGCATTCATATGTGCATGTGTGTGTAGTGTGTGTGCAGTGTGTGTATGCATGTGTGTGTATGTGTGTGTGTAGGCAGGTTAATAAAAGAGAAAAAGATTTGACACATGCAGTTTTGAGATCTTCTTGTGAAGCCACTTATGCACTGTTCATTCCATGTGAGCCACTAACAGTCTAGAAAAGAGCTAGGAACTTTGCCTCTGCTGTTACATATGGCTTGTGAGGCAGAGAATTAACTTCTTGGCTTGGTAGTCTAGAAAAGCTCTGTATCTAAATCTAGACACACTTAGTAAACAGAAAAAGAAGATGGGAGTGAAAGGTCAGTGTGCATCACAGCTGACAGTGAAGGAGAAGGGGTTGAGCTTCAGTTATAGGTAGTTTGCATGAAATCAATGCAAGTGATGTGTCCCCATACACACGCAGCGCAAGGTCAGTGTGTCTCAACAATTCATGGGATCATATGGAGATGCTGAAACAACTTTAAAGTCCACTGGACTCGAAGAGTCCACAGGAGAGTATTTAGGACTTAGAGGCCTGGAAGGGCATCCTCTTCTCAGAAGTTGTTAGAAAGGATGTAAGTAGAATATTCAAGTCTCAGAGATGTCTTAGCCATGTCTCACATTAGAGCAAGACCATGGGCTAGATGACCTAATGGCAGAACATACCTTTATACAGACTGACCATCTGCAAAGGTGATTCTGGTCTAAGTTTAAATAACAGACATAGACCGTCCCACTATTTGTCTCTCCTCTCTAGACCCCAGAAACAAATAATCAGCATCTTTCTTTTATTATCAGCCTGTACACATCTGTATTTCTTGTCTTTTTCTTACCTGGCTAATGTGGTACAGGACCATTATTGTCAATGCTAAGTTGAGCTCGCTCTCCTCTCTCCTCTTTCCTCTCTCTCTCTCTCTCTCTCTCTCTCTCTCTCTCTCTCTCTCTCTCTCTCTCTCACACACACACACACACACACCCCTTTAAAAGGATAGAATGTCAACAAAAGCAGGAGTAATCATGGAGTAGAATGTCCAGAGATCTGGTTCTGTGCTGTCCATGGGATCCTGGGAGTTCATCCTTAAGGAAGGACAGTACATTCCATCACTGCAGAGGACCCCTGAAGGAGGATTTTATCTAGATCTTTAACCCATTCACATTGGAAGGAGTTGTCGAATGTCAGGCTTCTAATCACTATATCCTCTCCTGATCCTTTAGGGCATTGATTGCTTAGCTGAGGATAGTCCCTGCACTGAAAACAGGCTCAGCTTTTTGTGAACCAAGAACTTGGATGTAGGAAAGGAAAATAGGTTTTCCTGCTCTCAGACACCTCTTTGCTATTGGATCTCTGACATGCCTTTTATACCTTCCCAAGACGATTTTGTTTATCTCACTTGGGCTATTACTACTGTCAAGCAAGTCCATCTTCTTCCCAGTGTCTCATTAGCCCTAAAGTGCACAAGTAGGTCTGGCTGCACCCTCTGCCCGGTTTGGCTTATCTTGTTAGGTTTTAACCACCCACCTCCAGCTACGAAGTTGAAATTTCACAGATGGTGAATTTCATAGCCAGGAGAGTCCTCTCAGAGATGTTACCTCACCTGCTGTAGTGCTAGTTGCTGAGTTGGGATTGAGCTGGGCATTCAGGCAGGAATTGGAAGCACTGTTGTTGTTCTTTAAAAAAAAAAAAACAGGGAGGATGGCAGGTGAACGGCGCACAGAAGATGCTCAGGGACAGACATTAGGACAAAAAATGGACGAATCAAGTAGGAGTTGAAGGTTATAGCTTTCTAGGAGGCAGGGCTCTTTGACTTTATTGTCCCACTGAAGCAAACACGTTTTATGTTTTTCTGCATCAGAACTAGATAGAAAAGGAAGAAAAACTTGCAAAGCCTTTGGGAGCTGGCATGGAGAATGCTTAGCTATATCTCATTGGTTGGGAGATATCGATATATTTTTCCATTAGGAAAGAGTGAATACTAGTCCTATCCACCCACTATTAAGTGTTCAGGCTCGGAGAACATTTCCTCTCAATAGTTTCCTCCCCATGGATGCACAGAAGCACAAGTCATGAGGACATCCTTCATAAGACCTTTAGGGTGACAGTTTTAGTGACTCCAGAAAGAATATAGATTCTCTGCTTTCTTTTCCTCCTCCTCTTTCTCTTGAAATGTCCCGTGAGTTTCATAAGACTCACCTACAGAAGTGATGCTCTTGGTATTTTGGTATTTTCTGTAGAAAGTTGGTTTCAAGAGTAGCTATTGCCACATGCCAGCTTCTGTGCTTGAGGGGGTGAGTTACTTTTGAGTAGATCCTGCTTCTACCTGCAGGCCAGTCAGTTTCCTTAATTAAATCCTTGGCTCTCACACTGTGCTTCTCTCCCGGTGTTCTGCCCAGTGGAGAGTGCTTCTAAAGGCAAATACATCCATTTCTAAATGAAATATACACGGATAATTGACCCTTAGCCAAAGCAAAGCTGCATTTCAAGATGTTCGCATCACACTTTCATGTAGGAGAATGGTTTCTAAACATTCATCAACATTTCTGTAGACAAAAGCCATGCCAAGAAGCTGATTGTAAAGCAAAAATATATCCTACCCAGGGAGCATTTCAGGCTTGACCAAGGCGGGGTGGACAGGGAGCATGAACTGGAGTGAATGGTCAGTCACTGAGTGTGTATGGGACTTGCTTTTAAAGGTCTCAGTGCATTCTTTTCCTCCACTATGCAGATGGAGTGCTATTTCCTTATAGGGAAAATTAATATAATTTGTATTAAACTTTCATTTCTAAAATTGTAAAATCCTAAGTGGTTAGTTTTGTTAATGCTGTTACAACTCCAGCCTTTGTTATCTATTCTATATCTATTCAACCCAAACTTGCAGGTATGCATCTCTGAAAGCTCAGTGTGTGTGTGTGTGTGTGTGTGTGTGTGTGTGTGTGTGTGTGCGCATGTTTAATGAGGACTGTGGTATTTTGGAAAATTTTAGTTTGATTATCAAGTGAGCCAGATTCTGAATTGAAATAGACTTATTTTTTGTTTGATTTTAGTGTTTCTCTTTCTGAAATTTCTTCATTTCTGTCAATCTCACAAAGAAAGTCTAAGCATCACTAAGATGGATAAATTTGGTGGTTTTAAAATGATTTTTGCTACTATTATTATTATTTTAAATGCTGACCACAGTTTCCTCTCCTTCCCTACCCCCTAGTCCCTCCTCCAACTTCTGGGTTTTGATGTTCTAGGCAGTGTCAGGGCAGGCTTTCTCTTGTGGCAAGAATGAAGGTGTAAACGACCGGCAAATCGAATTAATCAGACTAGCTTTAATATATATTCAGCTTTAATAAGGGAGGACTTACAATGCCAGAGTTCCCGCGAAGCACAGGAAGAAACAAAAAGAGAAAACAAGTGCACATTGATGGTTGTATAGGCTATTTGGGGCCCCGGGGATCACACCCCACAAACAAGGTGATTGGCTGTTGACCACGTCCACAGTTTCTGCACCATGTTTACCCCTCCTCCACATCTTGTAGGCAGGACAAGTTGTAGGTTGAAGGCTGGGTTGGTGTCCAAATCCCTCCAATGGAAACCTTGCTTGGCTACAAGAGATGGACAGTTCAGGCTAGGTATCCTCTATTGCTAGGAGTCTTAGGGTCTTCATAATAGATTCTTGGGAGTTTCTATTACAACAGATTTCTATCTCGCCCAGAAATGACCCCCGTTCCAGTTGTTTCTTCCAGTACTGTCTCCCTTCATTGACTTGACGTGAATCTCCTTGTTCCCATCCCCACACACCCTCAGCTCGTCAGCAAAATCTATTCAATTTACCTTCCCATAGATATCCAAACATCCCCCCTTGAGTCCTCCTTGTTACTTAGCTTCTCTGGTTCTGTGAACTCTAACATGATTATCCTTTATTTTACAGATAATATCCACTTATAAGTGAGTACATACCATGCTTGTCTTTCTGGATCTGGGTTACCTGTCTCAGGATGATTTTATTCAGTTCTATTCACTTGCATGCAAATTTCATGAAGTTATTATTTTTAATAGCTCTTTTGAATAAATGTACCACATTTTCTTTATCCATTTGTGCATTAGGGACATCTAGATTGTTTTCAGGTTCTGGCTATTATGAATAAAATTGCTATGAACATAGGTAAGTGAGCGTCCTTGTGGTGTGGCAGAGCATCCTTTGGGCATATGCCTAAGAGTGATATTGCTGGGTCTTGAGGTAGAACAATTCTCAATTTTCTGAGAACCCACCATATTGATTTTCAAAGTGGCTGTACAAGTGTGCACTTCCAACAGCAATGGAGGAGTATTGCCCCTTTTCCATACCCACACCAGCATAAAATGTCACTTGTGATATTTATTTTAGTCATTCTGAGATATGTAAAATGGAATCTCAGAGTACTTTTGATTTACATTTCCCTGATGGCTAAAATAATTAAGGATTTCTTTAAGTGTTTCTTAGCCTTTTGAGATGTCTGTGTCAAGAATTCTCTGCTTAGATCTGTATCCTATTTTAATTGGGTTACTTGGTTTGTTGATGTCTACTTTCTTGAGTTCTTTATTTTGGAGATCAGCCCTATGTAAGATGTGAGGTTATTAAAGATCTTTTCCCCTTCTGTAGGCTGCCATTTTGTCCTATTGATAATGTCCTTTGCCTTTCCAATTTTATGAGGTCTTATTTGTCAATTGTTGATTTTCATATCTGTGTTATTGGTGTTCTGTTCAGGAAGTTGTCTCCTGTGCCAGTGCCCTCAAGGCTATTTTCCACTTTGTCTTCCATCAGGTTCAGAATCTGCCTTTATGTTGAGGTCTTTGATCCATTTGGACTTGAGTTTTGTACAGGGTGAGAAATATGTATCTATTTGCATTCTTCTACTTGTTGAATCAACCTTGAATATCTAGGATGAAGCCCACTTGATAGAGGTAGCTGATATTCTGATGTATTCTTGGATTTGGTTTGTATCAATGTTTACGAGGAATATTGGCCTGGAATTTGCTTTCTTTAAGTATTTGTGTGGTTTGGGTATCACAGTGACTGTGGCCTCATACAATTAATTTGGCAACATTTCTTCTGTTTCTATTTTGTGAAATAATATGAAGAGTATTGGTATTAATTCTTCTTTGACAATTTGATAGAATACTGTGCTAAAACTGTCTGCCCTGTGCTTTTTTGGGGGGAAGGGACTTTTAATGACTGCCTTTATTTCCTTAGGGGTTATTGGTCTACTTAAATTATTTATCTGATCTTGATTTCACTTTGGTAAGTGGAATCTATCAATAAATTTGTCAATTTCCTTTAGATATTTTAATTTGAGGAATAGAGGAGTTTAACTATATATATATATGTATATATATGTATATATATATATATATATAGTCTGTTGTTATGTTCCCTTTTCATTTCTGATTTTGTTAATTTTGATACTCTCTCTACCTTTAGTTAGTTTGGATAAGGGTTTTCTATTTTGTTCATTCTCCCAAAGAAGCAACTTTTCGTTTCATTGATTCATTGTATTGTTCTTTGTCTCTATTTTATTGATTTTATCCCTCAGTTGATTATTTCCTGCCATCTACTCCTCTTGTGTGAGTGTGCTTCTTTTGTTCTAAAGCTTTCAAGTGTGTTGTTAAGTTCCTAGTATGAGATCTTTCCAAAGTCTATATGTCAGCACTTATTGCTATGATATTTTCTTTTAGCACAGCTTTCATTCTGTCCCATAAGTTTGGGTATGTTGTATTTTTTTTACATTAAATTCTAGGAAGTCTTTAACTAGGAACTGAGAAGAAAGTGTATTCTTTTGTGTTTGGGTGAAATGTTCTGTAGAGATATACTTTCTTCTCAGTTCCTCACAAAACATTCTCCAAAATTGACAACATAATTGGTCACAAAGTAAGTCTCACTAGGTACAAGAAAATTGCTAAAAACACCCTGCATCCTATCAGACCATCACAGATTAAAGGTGGATTTCAACAACTACAAAACAACAGGAAGCCTACAAAATCACAGATAGTGAAAAACTCTATAAAGGATGCCTATCAAGGCAGAAATAAAGAAGGAAATTAAAGACTTCCTAGGTCCTTTTGGTTCATAATGTCTGTTAACTCCAATGTTTCTCTGTTTAGTCATTTCTGGGTATCCTGCCCATTGGAGAGAATGGGGTATTGTAGCCTCCCACTATCAATGTGTGAGGGTCAATGTGTGATTTTAGTTATATTAATGTTTCCTGTACAAACGTGGGTGCCCTTGCTTTTGCAGCAGAGTTGTTGAGAATTTAGTTGTCATTTTGGTGATTTTTTTCCTTTGTTAAATATGAAGTATCCCTCCTGTCTCTTTTGATTAATTGTGGTTTGAAGTCTATTTTATTTGGTATTAGCATCGCTACAAGCACTTTCTTCTTAAGTCATTTGATTGTAAAATCTTTTTCTAATCATTTACTCTGAATTAATGTCTATCTTTGATGTTGAGATGTGTTTTTTGTATGCAGCAGAATAATGGATCTTGTTTTTGCATCCATCTGTTAGTCCATCGGGGAACTGACTCCACTGATATTGAGATATATCAATGGCTAAAGATTGTTTATTCTTGTTATTTGTAGTTGGTGTTATTGGTAGTGTGTATGAGGGGGTGCTTGTTTTCTTCTTTCATTTATGCTTATGTGAGACTATTTATTGCCTATGCTTTTGTGGGTGTAGCTAACTTCCCTGGGTTGAGTTCGCTTTCTAGTACCTCCTTTAGTGTTGGATTTGTGGATAGATATTGTTTAAGTTTGACTTTATCATGGAATATTTTGCTTTCTCCATCTACAGTGACTGAAAGTTTTGCTGGGTATCATAGTCTAGGCTGGCATCTGTGGTCTCTTAGAGCCTGTATCACATCTGTCTAGGCCATTCTGACCTTTAGACTCTCCATTGAGAAGTCTAGTGTAATTCTCAAAGTCTGCCTTTATATGGTACTTGGCCTTTTATCCTTGCAGCTTTTCATATTATTTCTTTGTTCTGTATGTTTAGCACTTTGGTTATCATGTGGTGAGGAGACTTTCTTTTCTGGTTCAATCTATTTGGTGTCTGTAAGCTTCTTGGACCCTTATAGGCACGTCTTTCTTTAGGTTAAGAAAAATTTCTTCTACGATTTTGTAAAAAATATTTTCTGGGCATTTGAGTTGGGAATATTCTCCTTCTTATATTCCTATTTTTCTTATGTTTGGTCTTTTCATAATGTCACAGAATTCCTGGAGGTCTTTTATCAGGAAATTTTTAGATTTAAATTTTCTTTGACTGATAAATCTCTTTCTTCTATTATATCTTAAGTGCCCGAGAGTCTCCCTTTCATTTCTTGGGTTTTGTTGATGATTCTTGTGCCTGTAGTTCCTGTTTATTTACTTAGATTTTCTACTTTTAGAATTCCCTCAATTTGTGTTATTGTTTATTGCTTATGTTTCCATTCGCAGGTCTTAAACAGTTCTATTGGTTTCTATCAGTTGTTTGTTTTTCCTTGACTTTCTTGGCATTTTTTAAGGATTTATTGATTTCCTTCAATTTTTATTTAATTTTTCTTAATTTCCTTAAGGGACTTATTCATTTCTTCTTTAAGGATCTCTATTCTCTATCATCTTTATAAGGTTAGTTTTAAGATCATTTTCTTATGCTTCATTTGTACTGGAATATTCAGGACTTGCTGTAGTGGATTGCCTGAACAGTGACATTTGCCCAGTTTGTTGCTGATTGTGTTCTTACTTTAACATTTAGGCATTTGGATTTTGAGCCATTATAGTTCAAGTGTGCCAATTTATGAGTTTGTCTTTGTTGGATAGGTGTTTTCCTTTTGGTTTCTGTTTCTTCTCTGGTCTTTTGCTTGGAGTGGCCTGTGGTTGAGTAGAAGGTCTCTCCCCAAGTTGGGGGCTGTACTTCTGATGGCCTGGATGGCCTCTGTCCAGTAGAAAGTTGCTTCCCATGTTGGGAACTAAAGTTCTAGTTACATATGTAACCTCTAATCTGTCCAGGGGTCCTCTGGTTCAGGAAGCTGGACTGACTTCTGGTGAGGAAGGAGGCTTCTGCCTGGTTTCAGGGAAATGGCTGGTCTTTGGGACTCAGGAAGCTAGTATGGCCTCAGTTGGAGTAGGAGTCTCCTGTCACAAGTGTGGGATCAAGATAGGGTGGCAAGTATTGGAGAGGCAGTTGGGGTTATGAGGGCAGGCATGGGCAGTCTTATCTGGGGTCCAGGATGCTGTTCTGGCCTCTGATAGGGTAGGAGGCTTCTGCCAGATGTATGGGTGGGATATCGTGAATAGAAAGGGGGGGTTGTTGGGGTTATGCTGAGCGGGCGCAGACAGAGCTGCCAGTAATAGTTTGGGGTGGTGACTTACCTGGTTTCTAGAGATTTGAGCTGACCTCTGGTGGGGTAGGAAGTTTTTGCTGGAGGTGTGAGGTGGTTATGTTGATAAGGAGAGGAGGGGCATTTGGTGTTATGCTGGACTGGCATGGGCAGGGCAGGTGGCATGGCTTATCTGGATCTCAGGGAGCTGGCCTGACCTCTGGAGGGATTTGAATTGCTAATACAAACAAAACAAAAACAACAACAAAAATCTTTGGTATCTAATCTAGGGCCTTGTCCATGGTAAGTCCTAATAAATTCCTAGTCTTAATAATTATATATATTATATACACATGTGTGTATGTGTGTGTTTAATATTTTATTTTTGATATTGTCATTTAATTGCAATATTTCTCCCCTTTCTGTTCTCCAAATCCTCCCATATACCCCTCCCTACTCTTCTTCAAAGTCATGGCTTCTTTTTTCACTATTTTTTGTTGTGTGCCTATAGTATTTGTGAGTACATATATATTCCTGAATATAACTTGATGATTCCATATAATTTTATTTGTATGTATGTTTTCAGGAGTGAATCAAGGTCCCTTATGTAACCCTGTCTGGCCTTCCAAGTGGCCTCACCATGCTCAGCTCAATATACCTTTTCAGTAGCCCAGACTTCTGTTTTGTTTAGCCTTAGTCCTGTAAAGGCGCAATATTAGATAAATCATCTTTGAAACATTACATATTCTTTTCTCTGAAATGCTCTATTCTTTTTTTTAAAAAAAGAATTACTAAGTAATTGCTCATGTTGTTCTCGTCAATCCTCATTTTACTAATGAACTTTTGGGTTAGCACGTTTCCCACAAATGATGTAGGTTCTGTGCCATAACCAAATGTCATCAGGGTTTCCTCCAATGAGTCCCTGATTTGTGACTGCATCAATATTTGGCTCAGCAGGGAGGGACTCTTCTAACCATGGCATAAATAAGGTTAAGAAGAAGGAACTTTTAATCTCCCTTTCTGGAAGCTTCAGTGGCTAAGAAGAAGTATGGAGAGCCCAAGGGAAAGGGTACTACCGAGCTCGCAATGTTTTAGGACAGCAAGGGTCCCCTGTTCCCACACTGTCCCCTTTGTTCTGCCCCATATTTCACACTTTCCATATCTCATCATCACCAACTTTGTGTTACATATCAAGAAAGTTCTGATTTTTTTAAAGTTTTTCTTTTGCATGAAACTTAAATAAGTTTCCAAGAGAGGCTAATATTTCCATATTTCTTCTTCCATTTTCTGTCTTCTTGGCACCCTGAGTCTGGTGCTCTTAATTATTAATGGAATTTAGAGGCCTGGCACTCTAGGGTTTTAGAGCATGGGGAAGCTGTAATGAAAAGACAGCAGGGTGTGTGAACAGGCACCAGGAGGTCATACCAGTGCTAATCCTTAAAGTCTACACCCTCTGTGCAATGCTCCATCCGGCTTCCCAGGAAGAAGCTGGCTGTGCATAACGACTGAATTGTGGAGGGGGAGAGTTGGTACATTACGATAAACCGACGCACCTTGCAGCTACTCATTTGCTGTGCTTAGAACTCAATTTATTTCTTAGTCAGCCAATGAGCATAATGCAGAGAGACAGTCTACGGTTTTTATCTACGGTGGACAGCACAGAATACTGTTCTAGTAAGCATAATGGGTGGAAATTAGGCTTAGAATTCCGGCTGGAGAGAGCTTGTCATTGAAGGAAGCAGATGCAGAAAAATCACAGCAGTCTGATGACAGGAAGGTCTGCTCAATGGTCTCTATGAATGGCTCGTAAGTAGAAACCTGGTCTAATGCCTGCAATTGCTGCGTTGTTATTAACTGCAGATCTGAGCTTTGTGTAGGAAGGGACTATGTGAGGCTTGTCATCCCTTCCTCTAAGCTCCACCAATGACTCATTCAGACACATCCTGCCACCTTCTCTTTCTGTACCACAAACTAAGAGACTATTTTGTCCACCTAAAAATGCTAAAGCTAGTGAGAAATTCTCTACTTGGCTAAAATTAGATCAAGAATTCAGGAAGCATAGATCACAAGGCAGAGATAAGAAATGGGGCATTTTCCCATGAGGGAAAGCAATGTAAGAAAACTTTGAAGAAGATATTATGAAAAGAAGAAACCAAGTAAAATTAATGGTAAATGATAATCCCTGCTAAGGTTTTGAATACAATTCAAATGTCTCCTGTTACATATAAACACAGTGCACATAAATGTTCTATAAGCAAGACTCTGTGTGATCCTGTGCGTTTCAGAGAATAGCAAGTGTCACTACGTCATCTGAGCCTCCCTGACAGGACAATGGGCTTTATAGAAACTAAAGCTTAAAACCATAATTTGCCCAATGCTAAAGAACGAGTTAGAGAGATCATCTCACAGAAGGTTAGGTGAGTAAAAACCACTCGTTAAATGATTTCACGCATGGAGCCTTCTGAGCCTAACTCAGTTCTGTTCTCTTGCATGACATTTCATAAACTCCTGCTCACACCTGGGATATTGTCAAGCACAGGAGATATTTGGCACGCACTACCTAAAAAGGCTTTAGAAACTCCTATTGTTCCTTGCCTGGTACAGTTTAAAATAAGCCTTCAGTCATACAGCTCTGTGTTCTCCTTTCTTTACTCATCAAGAAGAAGAGCTGAGTATGTGTTGTTGTTGTTGCTGTTGTTGTTGTGTGTGTGTGTGTGTGTTAAGCACTAAGCATCAAGGCAAGTACTCTATACTGAGCTACAACCTCCCAGGTGTAGCAGGTTTTTTTTAATAAATTCCTAAGAATGATAATATGAGTTATCAGAGTTGGATCTCATTTTCCAGAAGTTCAATATTGAGAGATGGAGACAAGGGCTAATTTTCAGTTCCAGGTGGTCTGCTTCGTTGAGCTGCTTTGCTTTATGTAGAAGCATCAGCTCGCCTTTTTTATACAGGTCTCTAGCAACTGATGGGGGAGAAACTAAAAAATTACATCAAGATCTTAAAACTAAAATGAACCTTTCAGTGAATCCCTTAAACTGAGTCACTGAGAAGGTATTCTTGGGAAGTTCAAAGTTCATAAGGAAAAATAAAAACCGGGGCAGAAGACTGGAGCTTCTGACCCATATGACTGCATGAAATGTTAGACACATCCAGCCCCTAACCTTACAAATACATAAGTTTACTCCAAAAGTCTTCTTCATTTCCCATATCCCATGCAACATTCCAGTTTGCATCACCAAGAAATTTGTAAGACCTGGCCCCAAATGATAAGGATAAATAATGCAACAGGTAAAGGCAGCCTCATAACTAGACTCAGTTATGACCACAGAGTTTGAAGAATTGGATTGGAAGCTTACTCATTTGTCAAGACGCTAATAAAAAAAAGTAGGTGACATGCAAGAAGAGATGGGCAAAATAAGCAGAGTGGTAGAACACTAAGAAAGAATCACAATGAAATGGTTGGAAACTATCCCCTGCTCCTGGGTATGGGCTAGCATGTCCGTATTCTCAGCACTTGGAGAATGGAGGGAGCAGGATCAGAAGTTCAAAGACATCCTTAGCTATAGAGCAGATTTAATACCAACCAGATTACCCAGGTGAAACACTGTACCAAAAAAATTTAAAAAATCTCCTTTGCTTGTAATATCACTCGCTTGTCTCTTGGACTCCAGGAGATCAGCCCCAGTGCTTATCTGTGAATCTCTGCATCTGCTTCCATCAGTTACTGGATGTAGGTTTTATGATGACAATTAAGGTAGTCATCAATCTGATTATGATTACAGGAGAAGGCCAGTTCAGGAACCCTCATCACTATTGCTTAGAGTCTTAACTGGAATCATCCTTGTGGATTTCTGGGAATTTACCTAGTGCCAGGTTTCATGTTAGTCCCATAATGATTTCCTCTATCAAGATATCTCTTTTCTTGCTCTTCATCTCTGTCCTTCCCCCAGCTCTACCTTCCTGTTCCATCATGTTCTCTCTCCTCTTCTTTTCTGCTCCTCCCCTCCCATCCTCCCTCCAAAGCTCCCAGTCTATTTGGAAGATTTGGTTATTTCCCCTTTCCAGTGGGATCCATGTGTCCTCCCTGTTACCTAGCTTCTCTGGAGTTGAAGACTGCAGGCAGGCTTGTTATCCTTAGCTTTACATCTACTATCCACTTAAGAGTGAGTACATACTGTGTTTGTCTTTCTGTGTCTGGGTTACCCAACTCGGGATTTTTTTTTCTTCTTCCATCTATTTACCTGAAAAATTTAAAATATCATTATTTTTACTGGTAAGTAGTATTCCATTCTTTGGTTGAGGAGCATCTAGGTTGTTTCCAGGTTTTGGCTATTATAAATAATGCTGCTATAAACATAGTTGAGGAAAATGTTTTTATGGTATGATGGGTATGTATCCTTTGGGTATATGCCCAAGAGTGGAATTGCTGGGCTTGAGGTAGATTAATTCCATTTTCTGAGAAACTGCCATACTGATTTCTAAAACAACTATACAAGTTTATACTCTCACCAACAATGAAGGAGTGTTCCCCTTACTCCACATTTTCTCCAGCATAAGCTGGCATCAGTGTTTTTGAGCTTAGCCATTCTGACAGGTGTACGATGGTATTTCAGAGTTGTTTTGATTTTCATTTCCCTGATGACTAAGGATGTCGAACAGTTCCTTAAGTGTGTTTTGGCCATTTGAGTTTCCTCTATTGAGAGTTCTCATTTACGTATGTAAATGATCCATTTTTAATTGGATTATTTATTATTTTGATGTCTAGTTTCTTAAGTTCTTTGTATTTTTGGATATCAGCCCTCTGTTAGATGTAGGGTTGGAGAAAAAATTTTTCTCATTCTGTAGGCAATCATTTTGTCTTATTTATTGTGTATTTTACCTTATAGAAGTTTCTCAATTTCAGGAGGTCCCATTTATTAACTGTTGCTCTCAGTGTCTGTGCTACTGGTATTATATTTAGGAAGTGGTCTGGGGAAACCCAGAGAAACAGCTGACCTGATCTGCTGGGAGCTCACTGATTTCTGACTGACAGTTGAGAGCCTGCAGAGGACTCAACTAGGACCTCTGAATGTGGGTGACAGTTGTGTGGCCTGGAAAGTCTGTGGAGCTGCTCGCATTGGTATCAGAATTTATCCCTAGAATCTGAAATGGCTTTGTGGAGCCCATTCCCTAAGGAGGGATACCTTACTCACCTTAGATACATGGGGGAGGGCCTAGGTCGTTCCTCAGTGTAATATCACAGACTTTGTTGACTCCCCATGGGAGGACTTACCCTCTCCGAGGAATTGATGGGGGTGAGGTGGGGATATATTGGGGGGAGTGGGAGGAGGAGAAGGAGGGGAAATTGGTATTGGTATGTAAAATACAAAAAGATTGTTAATAAATAAATTTCAAAAATCCACTTTTATCTAAAAGAATGTATTTGATGTCCCATTAATAGACTGGACAGAGCTGAGGAATCAATGGTGACCTTGAAGAGTAACTCAATAAAATGTCTCCACTTGACATGTAAAGAGACCAAAACATGGAAGCCATGAGACAACATGAAAAACTATGAGAAAATTTGTCAGATGTCAATGAACACTTATCCCAGAATGCCAAAAAATTAAGGACAAAAAGAGTGATGGAGAACAAGAAGCCTAAAGTAAAACTGGTGATGTTTTTGCAAATGTAATTACAGACATTGCACAACTGAGCCCAGGAAGTTCAGGAAGCAGCCAGCAAGATGGACAAAAAACAATCAAACAAACAAACAAAAAATTACAACTATTGTATTTAAATTACATAAAGTCTTCAAGACAAGGCTTTGGGACACTGCCTATCTACAGAAGAACAAGGAAGCAGTAAGCTGCCCAAATAGTGAAATTATTATTGAAATTTAATGAAGAACTAGAGACTTTCAGAGATAAACAAAAAATAAAGAAATTCATTACTGACATGATTCCCTTTAAGAAACTCTTTTAGAAAGGTCCTCTCTCCGAGAAAAGTGTAATTAAAAATAAGACTGAATAACAAGGTAGATTTATTAGAGAAAAACAAACAAAATAATGTATTTTACATTACTTAATAACTTATTTAAAATATGATAGTCTGAAGAAATAATAAGTGAACATTACTGGGTAATGATGGCTTCTGTAGGAGTGAACATTCTAAGAAAGCTGCATTTATATCAAGTAGTTTTAATGGACTAACATTGTTTAAGCGTGTATGTGCACTTGTGCGCGTGTGTGTGCGCATGTGTGTGTGTGTCAGAACGCTAACTGAGCTATTAAACTTATTAAATGAGGCATATTTCAGAGGAGGAAAGGCTGAAGACAGTTCCGAACACAGCAGATATTATCTCATTTGTCAGTGATAAAAGTATAACCCAAAAAGGCATATTCTGTTATGATGTGATTGAAAAGAGATCTACTTCTACACTGTCTGAATAAAACAACTTAATTATAAACAGCAAGTTTATAAACAAAAGATGTTCAGCTGTGGCAATAATCAAAGGAAATATGAAATAGTTGTGGTTATTTCAGACAAAGATACTATAACCAGAAAAATGCCATTCATTGCATAATAACAAAAGGTCAATCGTTAAAAGAAAACACTAACCTAAACTTTAGAATGTATGTTCCTTTTATAAAAGCAGCATTAAATTTACGAGGCAAGAAAACAGAACTGAAAAAAAATAGACAATAGACAAATATGTTCTCATAGCTGAAGACTTTCACACTTTTATTAGTCGAGAAATTGAAGGGTAGAAAAGTAGGAAGACGGTATGTGACATGTACCACACTATCAATCAAATTGATCTAATTGGCATTTCTAGCATCGTCCACAGAACAACTGACTACTCCCTCTTTTTGCACACACAGACATATTAGCCCAGAAAGATAATATCCAGGTATAGGTTATAAAATACACATTCATAAATTTAAAAGAATAAAGTCAGACAAAGAAAGGGCTTGAACTATGATGGAATTAAACTAGAAACTCATAGCGGAAATACAATTGGAAGATCTGTAAGTATTTATAAATCAAAAAAGAATTCCAGATTTTATCATACTGAAAGAGGAAGCAAAATTAATTTAAAAATATTTGGAGCTAAATAAAAACAAGAATGTACTAAATCAAAATGTGTAGAAGCCAGAGAAAGTGATGTTTAAACTTTGGAAAAGGAGACACCAACCACCCTTGAAACTGGCATTGTTTAAGTATAAGCATGCAAAAACAAAGATACAATGACAATTAAAGCAAAATCAGTAAAATTAAGAACAGAAATCAATACAAAAATCAATTAAACTCTAAGTTATTTCTTTCAAAATGTGAATAAAATATCAATCTACCCAGGCACAAATTCACAACATTTATAAAGAAAAATGAAAAACAGACACTCTTGATATACAGAATATTATAAGGGCAGAAGAGGAATATTAACCACTGTGTTTACACAAATATGGTAATGTTAGCAAAATTATCAAATTATTTTAAAGATACAGTCTACTAAAACTCACACAAAGAGTTTGTCTATATCCACTAAGGAAATTGAATCAGTAACTAATAAGTTCCCCAAAAAGAAAAAGAAAGAAATGCTCCCGAACTGAAGCACTGTTAATTCTTTCAAGCACTTAGGAAAACATTTTCAATAATCTCGGCCATCAAATGAAACTAGAGGCAGAAAGAGCACCCTGTCATTTATGCCATGAGATCAGCACCAAACAATTACCAAACTGGATAAAAACATTCCAAGAAAAGAATCTTCATGCTAATTCTATTCAGGAGTAAAAATGTAAAATTCTTCAGTACACTATTAACTTAATTTTAGTGATATATAAAAAGAAGTTAATGACGATGATATACAGGGTGATAAGATAAACATGGTGAATTTATCCCTAGTATAGAAGGTAGAAATCTCTATCAATTATCTGGAAATCAATAGTACATCAGCTGACTGAAGAAGTAAAATCATGTTATCACATGATGTGGGGACTTTCTCCAGAAAGCCAGTATTTAGGAAAGAACATCCATTCTCTCTACTTATATTTCTCACCATACTAAGAGTTGTACCTAGTTCAAGAAAATACATAATACATGCATATATAATAAAC
>NW_026068058.1:2498934-2509327 GCF_014885135.2 Alexandromys fortis | reverse complement strand
TCGCCCACCGTGCGTCGGTTTCCGCCCGCCGCCGTCCGTGCGTCGGTTTCCGCCCGCCGCCGTCCGTGCGTCGGTTTCCGCCCGCCGCCGTCCGTGCGTCGGTTTCCGCCCGCCGCCCAACAACTAGAATTTAAAAGAAAAAAGAGAACAGTGTTTGCAGTAAAACCCAAAGCATGGAATATTTTAGGTGTAAATCTAATGAAATATAAGAACTAAATTCAGATAATTATCAAGCTCAGATGAAAGAGGCCAACAGAGATATAAACATTTTGCAGGTGCTTGATGTCTATGCAAAGGAATACTCAACAATGTGAAGATAATCATTTCTTTACCAGCCAGGTCTCCCTCCACGCTCAAGAATATCCAATAAAAACCCTCACTATCCATTTTGTGAATATCCACAGACAAACCCTAACATTTGAACAGAAAGTTGGAAGCTCAAGAATAGTCAACATAATACTCAGAACCAGTGGAGGATTCACATACCTCATTTTGAAGACATTCCACCAAGCTACAATAATATGGAGAGCATAATATTAGAGAAACTCCAGACACAGCGATAAATGGGACAGGATAGAAACCACAGGCAGACTTGCACAAATATAGTTAATTGGTGTTTGACAAAGGCGTAAAGTGGGCTCAGTGCAGAAAAGACAGCCTTTCCTTAGAGACAGGACAAGTGGACATCTGGACAATACATACATAAATAAGCAGCCGGACAATGGAGACACTGTAGGCTTTTTACCCAAATGAACTCAGAGCAGATTGTAGAAGTAAACATACAGTAAAATAGTCTGCCGCTTCCATAAAAACGAGGAAGAAATGTAGGCAATCTTGGCTTTCGTGATGAGTTTCAGACAGAGCAACCAAACCGTGACTCATGAAATAATAAAAGTGACTAATTGGAGTTTATCAAACTTAAAAGATTTTACTTTGTAAAAAGCACTGTTAGCACAATGAGAACAACCACAAACTGGGAAAATTCTTCTTAGTTGTATTCTCTATAAAACTTGGATACACAGTATATAAATAACTCTTAGGATTTGATAATGAAAGAAATAACACAGTCACAAACTAAGGAAGGACCGAGAGATGCAAGGAAGACAACTAAGGCATAAAAAGACATGTGTCACCCGAAAATTGTAAAATAAAATATAAGATTGCGGCAGAAGCCTATTAAAATGTGTAAAGTTCAAGAAAACAACGACAATACTAATTGAGGGCAAAGGCTGGAGGAAAGGGGACTTCTCATTCCTTGATGGTGAGGATCCAAAGGATAGGGCCACTTTTAAGTCCAGTGTATCAATTTGTTAGAAATACAGACACAGCCTTTCCACTGGATCCAGCAATCGCTCCCCTTGGTATTTACACAGATGATTTGGAAAAACTTATACACACACTAAAATCTGTGCATGTACGTTTACGGCTGCTCCATTCATAATCTACAGGGCAGAAGCAAGCAAGATGCCTTCCGTAGGTGAGTGGGTAAACAAACTGCTGCGTAGCTCCACCATGGGATGTCATTCTTCCGTGACAAAAAGAAATGAGCTAACAGATTGAGAAAACAGACAGAGCCAACTGAAATGCCTTTTGCTTTGTGACAGGAACTGGCCTGAAAAAGGCTATCAGTTGTATGGATCTAGTCAAACCAAAATGAAAGAAACAGTAAAATCATGATGAAAAACCAATGAGAAGTTGGGGAGCAGAGTCCGAAACTCAGTGGGTAGAATGTTGGGTGTGCTATTTTAGAGATTATGTCACTGAAATGGTGGAGTGAAGACACTGTGCATTTGTTGACCTCTGTGGAACTTGAAGTACCAGCATTGCTCCATGATGTATGCAAGACTTAAAAATTCAGATGAAGGGTCAGCTGACCTCAGGATGGAAAGCGAAGTTTGACAAAATGATCTAATTGTAATACAAATAGATAGAACAGTTCACTGAATAAGGCGAAAGGTGTGGCCAGAAGCCCATAGCGTCTGTAAGACTAAAGAGGAGCGAGAGTATGAAGAATCCTGCACTCCAGGTTAAAAGACACTGCCCCCCGGGAGACAGGGCCACCACTCTGACAGTGTTGTTCAGGTACCACCAGGAGCCATGTCTCTGCTGATGTAGACGGTTAATAGGGCATGGAGAGAAGGCTAGAATTACTACCAGGTAGGGGATTAAACACAGAGACATCACTGTGAAGTCCTGTCTAGTTCATATAGACAGACGCAGTGCGACAGTTTGGATCTGGGGTGCCTCCCAAAGGTCCGTGTGTCTGTTGAAACCTTGGCTCCCAGGATGTTGCTATTAGGAAGAGGAAAAGATTTTCATTGCTTTCTCTCTGCCTTGATGTAAAGAGCTCCAGCCATGCTATGCTGGCAGGCTCCAAAACAATGAGCCCATTGACGACGGATTGCAGTCTCAGAAGCCACGAGCCAACCTTTTCCTAATAAACGGTTTATCATGGGTATTTTGTCTCAGTGATGGGAATCTCAGCAACACAGACTCTGCCAGGCATGCCTGTCTGTAAAATGGTTGATAGCCACACAGACATGTTTTGGCTCTCTCAGGTAAGAGGGGCTAGAAGCAGTTACCCCCAGCAGCAATATTCCCGAACCAAAATACGAAGAAAAGAAAATCAGTTCAGAATCCCAAGCCCATCTTTAGGTTTGATCAGCTGGCATAGACTACTTGGTGAGTTCTGGGCAAGCGCCCTTTGCTAAAACAAGCAGAATCACTAAAAAGGTAGATGCTAACTGGAGTATGTCCTCTGCCCTCTATGGGCAGAATACACACTTGTGCACCCACCTTTCCATGCATACAAGTGGTCCTGCACATACATGAACACATGTGCTTCTATGTACACAAAAATCAAAGATAACTGAAACAATGAATAAAACCTTCCTTATGGTGCGGCTTTCGTGTCCACTTACCTGCGGATCTCAGAGCTGATCCATGACGTCTGACAGCATCTCAAACTTTAATGAGGGTTATCCTAGAGTTTGTGGAGAAAATACAAAGGGTTATTATCCTCTTTTGATGTAAAGTAGCTGACCATGGAAAGTTTTTATTCCATGAATAGAGCACAAATAGACTCATGTATAAGTAATGTTACAACAGACAATAAAATAGGTATTCAAGCTATGTGCCAGACATGGCTCAAAGCTTTCTATGACAGGCATCATCTCGTTATCCAGCTGAAAAGTCACAACAACTCCAGATAAATAGCATTGCTGTCTCCATTTCACTGGGATTTCAAAACATAGCCAAGGTTAAACACCAAGGAGCCAAAATTCTATCCTATGTAATTTGACTTCGACTCACTCTTTTCTAATAGAAACAGAACTCTCTTTGCAAAAGTAAGCAGTGCATTAAGCCTTCCCAGCTCATCGTGGGAAGGCCTCTATATCCTGGATGGCACCATCTGCTATGGAGCACCCACATACAGAAGGAATGGAAGCTTTTTAATGACCCTACTCTCTGGAGTGTGAGATTTGATGGCCCATCATTTAGAGCAGAAGATCCTTAAGGGCACAGAATCATTTGGATCCCCGACCCAATTTACAATATAAAGAGGATGTCTGAGGAGACATTGCCACTAGAATGTTGGGGGAAAATGCTATCTAGCTCTGGAAAAAATCAGAAGGAATCCAGAGACTCGTGTATGAATCTGTAATTGAACACGGTGTAGACAGGAACTGAAACCTCAGTCTGATGAGCTGTTCCTGACTTCAGAATCTTAGTATAATCATCTCACTTAGCCCTCCAAGGAAAGCATCACCCCATACTTATGATAGAGGAGGAAACTGGTACACACAGGTAGTGATTTATAGTATTTGTATATAGTCCTGTGATCCCAAGGCCGTCAGGATGTCTGACTGCAAGGCATGCTATCAATGGCAATGCTGAACCATTTCCTTAAAGCTAACTCACACTGAGTGAGGAGTAGAGAGTGGCGTGTCTCCTCTTCACAGAGACCTTGGAGTTCTGTGGCAGCTTGCAGACAGGTGTGCTACGTGCTTCCCACCAGGCACAATGTACGCATGTGCAGCAAAGGAAAGCTAAGGAGATATTTAGACGGAGTGAGAGCAGTGTATGGGTTTCTTGTGGAAACGAAGCTTGCATTCCATGATGTTCATCTGAGTCCATGTCTTTTTTTGTTTTCTGTGGCTGTTATAAGCACATGACCAAAAGCCACCTGGGCAAACTGGATTTATTTTCTGCTACGGCTTACAGTCCACCATAAGAAGTCATGCCAGGAACTTAAGGTGGGAATGCGGAATCAGGAACTGATGCCCATAACTTACTTGGCTGGCTTTTTTATACAACCTAAAGCCACCTGCCCCCAGGATAGTATAGCCCACTGCAGGCTGGGCCCATGCACATCAATCACTCATCGAGAATATGTCCTAAAGTCTACCCTACAGACAATCTACTGGTGGCATTTTCTTGATTGATGATCCTCTTCTGGGATAACTAGCTTAAGTCAAGTTGACAAAAATCTAACCAAGACATTCAGTTTATCTTTAAGATTGTGGCAGTGAAAAAATGGTTCAGCACTCATCTCTGCGTGGGCCAGTTTAATGCTCATGCAATCTTCTCTCTCTCTCTCTCTCTCTCTCTCTCTCTCTCTCTCTCTCTCTCTCTCTCTCTCTTTCTGTGTGAGCGTGTGTGCGTGCACGTGGTTTTTCACTGCTACAGAACACATTCTACAAATGGCCTTTTACCATTAGGATTAGTGAGTCGTCATCATAAGCAAATGGGGTGGCTCCCCTGGAGTACTGAAGCTGTGCTTTTGATGATCTTTATATTTACCAAACTGCTTGTGATTCTCAAAGACAGCAAATCTCTTTGTGCAGTAAACCAACAGATTTCTTGAGGTAAAACCATGAATCAAGAAATGTGCTCCAGTGTCCACCCCTAGGCAACTTGAGGAGAGTCACTGCAAATTATTTTTATATAGCACTTTCCTGTGAAAAGGACCCTTAGCTCCAGCCTCTGTGGGTCCTTATGTTGGTGGAGAAGGCTACAACATGTCTTAGAGATAAAATGAGGAATAGATGTTTAATAGCTTGGCAGGTTTATATGCGTGGTACATATGCAAATTAGTTCTTGAGTTAGTCTTGAGTTTGTATTGACTCTCAGTCTCAACATCTTCAGGGATAGCATTTTGCTCCAGCTTGCTAGGGGAACAAAGCTCACCATTCGTCCGTGTTTTCTGTGTGTCAGGATAGGTGTACCTTATTCACAGAGCACTGTTCTGAGAACGGTGGGGTCCTCTAGAGTAAGAAAGTGCAAATTCTTGAAAAACTTTCCAATGATCAATAGCCTTAAACTGTTTCTAAACAGAGAACACTCTTTAGTTTTTAATGTTGGAGTGAGAAATGTTTTAAAAATACTGTTTACACATGCGAGGTATGAAAATTATATAGTAAAAAATTAATATTAGTAAAAAGATAATGCCACTGTAACAACCTCTACTTCTTCATCGGCAGGACAGAGCATAAGTTTACCTTGGCAAGCTGCCTGGCTCATGGACAGAGGGTGACATTATCTGCACAACATGTCCAGCAGTTTTTATTATATGACTGGAATAAAACTCAGAAGATGCCTGGGCTGTTAAGGGATTACTATGTATAAATGAACCCATAGCACAGAGGACATGAGACAGATTTAAAGGAAATTGTGGGGCTGGGAACAAATCCCCTACATCAGTCAAAGGTTTGGCAACTGAGGCTGCCCCTGTATAGTCATAGTACCATTTCATACTCGTATCCATTTCCTTAAGTGCAGAGTGCCACAGGCAATAATGTCACTATAATGTACCACCTGAGAGTTTGGGGTAGGGGCATCTATAGGACCAGGTGGAGAAGGCATACCAGATCACTACTCTAATTTGTGACTCTCATGGAAATGCCTGTCCATGTAGCCAGATTCCTTAACTTCCATTTCTGATGTTCATCTCCAGGTAAACAAAGCCAAGTACACAGGCACGAGTCTTGGGTCTCACACTAGTGTGGGCAAGGAAGAAAGGAAATTGAGAGGGGAGAAAGGAGTTAGCTTGTTTTGAGGTCTGCATGTGTGCATGTGTGTGTGTGTGTGTGTGTATGTGTGTGTGTATGAGTAGTTTATTGAGAGAAAAAAATATAAAATTGCATATGCAGAGGGTAGAGAGCAGCTGGGGGAAGGGAAAGAATATTATTAAAATATAATGTACAGGAAAAAATAAATAAAAGTTTATAGGGTGGTCAAAAATTTAAAAAGGAAAATGAGGGTGTTTCTGCCTGTGGGATACTGTTTTTTTTTTTCTTGATCTATGTGTAAAACATCTTTTGGTGACAGATTTGTAGTTGGAAAACAAAGCAGTGATAGTTCGACTGCATTTTGTCAGTCATGGTATATGGGCATCAGTCTGAGAGTCAAGATCTCTAATCCTGTGAATTAAGACTTGGATTCTCCCCAGCCCACTGGGGTCTTTCAAATGCCTGCAGCAGTACACTGCAGTTCACATCATTAATGCTTCTGGCCCTGTAAACAGCATAGTATAGCGCATGCTTCTCCCCGGAAGGCTGCTTTGTTTCAGGGAAGGGCAGTCAGTTGTATTCTAACCCTGAGTAGCCAATAGGTTCAGCTGCTCCGTAGACCCAAGTGACTGATGAACAGAGAACAGAGTTTCCTCATCGAGCCCTTGCCCTAGGCGAGTTTGCTTTTGCCTGTGACAGAATACTTAGCCAAAATAGTTTACAGAAGGAAGGATTTCTTCCAACTCAAGTTTCGGGTAACTCAGTCTAGTCTCTCATGGCAGCAATGGTGTGAAACTGGGGCTCCTCACACCTCTGCAAACAGGCAGGAAGCAGAGTGAGTAGAATGGGGAGCAAGGTTGGGCTAGACCTCACAGGCCTACCTCCAATGATCCTTCTCTGCCTGCCTGTTCCCACAATCTGTACAACAGGCATACAAACCTGTGAACCTCTGGGCGACATTCTAAATCCCAAACTCAACACATCGATATCAAAAGTTATAGATATCTCCCTGAAAACTCATAGTTCCTTAGCACTTCCTCATTTCCTGAAAAGCAAGGACCGTGTGGCCAGGAGTGGGAGAGAAGCATGCAGAGTCATGTTGCTCCTGGTTTTCAGCTAACCGTGAAGCCTAATCTAGACAATAATACAAAATCTTTGATCTCTATCAACCAAAGTCAACCTTTAAATACTTCAAAGGTACACACACACACACACACACCACAATATACACCCACAATTACATGACATCCAAATATATTCTCACAACCACAGAACATGCACATGCATACACATATACTCACTCCACACTGCACACACACGTAAACACACATACACAAGCACACATAAATTCACACTGTGCACATAAACATACACACCACACACACATATACACCAACACACACACACATATATATATATATACATATATATAATACAGAAAAAACACATATACACATACACACACAACCTTCTCATCCCACTGATGCACACACAGAGCCCTATGCACACATATGTACACACACACAGACACACACACACAGACACACACATGCACACAGAAAATGCTGTTATTCTTTCACATTTCCCCAAGGCTTTTTGAAACTGCTAAAAGTTTTTTTTTTTTTTTTTGTTTTTGTTTTTTGTTTTTCGAGACAGGGTTTCTCTGTGGCTTTGGGGCCTGTCCTGGAACCAGCTCTGTAGACCAGGCTGGTCTCGAACTCACAGAGATCCGCCTGCCTCTGCCTCCCGAGTGCTGGGATTTAAAGCGTGCGCCACCACCGCCCGGCCTGCTAAAAGTTTAATCACCAAGCCAGTCGCAGAAAGCAGAAGTTAACTAACAAATCTTATTCCCCAAACTGCACTTATATAATCAATGATCCTTCGACTGCGAAGCACAGTGCAGTGAAGTCAGGTTGGCTTGAATGCAGAAGGAGAAAAAAAGACAGGCAGAATGTGTGAGGAACAAGAGCTCTGGAAGAAGTCTTGTCACAGGACAGTTGCCTTCCGCTAGGTTGGTCTTAGGGGCATACTGGAGCAAACAGTGGGGCTAGATTTAGTGTTTTGGGGTAGAGGTAGTTGGAAGGGAGTGTAACTGGTGTGTCTTCACAGTCCAGCTCTGCAGCCCACCTCTGGAGCAAATGAAAATATTCGGCGGCGGCAGCAGCAGCAGCACCCTGATGCACGTGGAATGCTCTCTGCTTGTGTGTGTTGACTGATTACTACCCAGTGATACATTCTTGCTGTGCAGATTGATCCTCAGGAGACCCAGAAGAGGAAGAGAAATGGGCATTGGTTCCAACAGCATAAAGGTTAGAACCTTGTGTTTTATCCACTGACTAGAGTTCATCCTCGGATGGTCAGCCAAGTCTCATTCTCTTGCCTGTTCCCTCACAAGTCCTGGGAGGATCTATTGGAGGGAGGCCACCTGTTAGTTCCCAGCCACCTAGAACTGAAATAATCACACCGAAACTGTATTAATTAAATCACTGCTTGGCCCATTAGCTCTAGCCTCTTATTGGCTAACTCTTACATATTAATTTAACCCATCTCCCTTAATCTGTGCAACACCACGAGGTCATGGCCTACCAGTAAAGTTTCAGCGTGTCTATCTTCAGTTGTGGATCCATAGCATTTTCTTTCTGACTCTGCCTCCTTTCTCCCTGCATTCTGTTTAGTTTTCACCACCTACCTCTGTTCCCCTATAGCTTGCTATAGACCCAAAGCAGTTCCTTTATTAATAAATGATATTTACAACATACAGAGGGAAATCCCACATAACCTCTCCCTTTCTGTTTAAATAAAAGGAAGGTTTTTACTTTAACATAGTAAAATTACATATAACAATATAGTTATCAAGCAAGAATTACAGTTACAATATTTATATCTACTTTATCCTTTGTCATAACTAGAGAAAACTATAATTATAACTACAAATTCTTCCACTCCATCAAAGACTTCAGTAGGATATAATATTACCTAAGTAAACAAGAAGTGCATTGTAAGCAACTTCCAAAACTCCAGAATTGACACAGTCATCTCACTTCCTGGACCGTCACCCACAGTTCTTTTGTACCATTGGGACATCCACCTTCAGCCTATAGGCCTATATTATCCAGCAGACTTTTTCATGAAGCAGGAAATCTCAAAGACAGTTCTGCCTAAACTGTCAGTTTGTTAGTCATGTTTTTTCTGTCTTGCCTGTGTCCTGCAGAATGTCTAGCAGACTTTTTTATGAGCAGGAACCCCGAAGGATCGTCTCAACTTTAGGGAAGTTCAGCAGCCATTTTTCTGTGCGTCCTACATGTCCAGTTCATCAAGCAGTCAAGGCAAGAGCAGTTTCTTGCCCAAATGGCTAACCGACTCCATAAGGAGCCTCTTCAATGCCCATTTTTCTCTTGAAGTAGACTGGAGCTGCCAGAGCAGATGTGTCTCATTGTCCCGATAAGTCCTAAGTTCTTAAAACATTTTAAATGCCATATTCTATAGTCTTTGGAAGGTTTGAAGAATGCTTATCCATCTGAAATACATCTTTGTATATTGAGAAAATCTAACTACAAGCTTTACCATTATAGATGCTTATCTATTAACCTATATTTCTTAATTATACATTACATTCTTAAATGAGCTGCACACACAATACCTTAATCAAGATCAGAAATACATATGCACAGCATAACAAAATTGACCTTAAATTTGTATCAATAAACCAAGATCCATATCCATGCAAATCTCTATAGCATATCCCCCTTTAAATATAAAGAAATATTTATAAACAATGTTTGGAAATATGGGCATAGTTCTCTAGACTACTTCCTGCTGATTGAGGGCACTGTTAATCAGGTCTTTCATGGTGTATCCTGTGTTCTACGTTCAACTCAGTCAGCAGTTGGGTGAAGTAATTTTTTGAGTGGTATTCACAGTAACCTTTCAGAGGGTCATGGTCTATCAAACCATATTAGTCTGGAAGCAATCCACAGGTTCTCATCCTCTGTGGAAACAAAAAAAGAACCTCTTTTCCAAAGCAACATATCCTTAGACCCATATTTTGAATCAAGATACCTTCACAATATATATCTTGATTTAGTAGCCCATACAATGAATTGTTTCTCTGTACTTAGCTCCTTCACAGTCAAAAAATTCAAAGGAAACACAATGATATACATAATCCAGACTCTCTGTGTATATTCCATCTTTATGTGGCTTATGATTTTTTAACTTCTTTTAATTTATGACTGTCAGTACTCTGTCTCTTTAAATATTTACTTTTTTAAAAAAACATTTACTTCTTTTTATAACTGTCCATATTCTTGTTCTTCTCTCTTTCAAGCCTACATACATTTATCCAACAATGTGACCCATTTAGAGATATTTTCCATCTTGAT
>NW_026068058.1:2473373-2498865 GCF_014885135.2 Alexandromys fortis | reverse complement strand
TATATATATATTTATCCTGCTGTGCAGACTGATCCTCAGGAGAGTCAGAAGAGAAAGAAAAATGGGCCTTGGTTCCAATAGCAGTAAAGATTAGAACCTTGTATTCCATCCAACGACTAGAACTTGTCTCATTTTCTTGTCTATTCCCTCACATGTCCTGGAAGGATCACATGAACTAACAGAGGAAGATGGTGCCTCATATAGTGCCCGATGGGCAGCAAGAGCACAGGCATGGCAGTTCTTATTGTCTAGCAGGAAAGGCTGAGAAATTCCCTGGAGTGACTGCCAACAGGCCCTCCAGATGGTGACCCATTTACATGGGACTTCACACTCACACTGTGGATTCAACTGCCAGGTCCATTTAGCTTTGCAGAAGAAGCATGAAGCAAGGCTCTGGCCACTCTCTCACCTGATCAAGCCGTGCTCACTGGCTGTCTGCTCTGCCAGTGCATGGATTTCTTCCGATGCTTCCCTCTTGGCATCCCTCTTATCTTTCAAGCAGCACTATCCCATTTCCTTGAGTTTATAAAGTGTTGTTTGTCAGATGCAAAGAAATAAAAATGTGTGTGCATGAGATTAATGTATTAATTATAATTAAGTTTATAGTAACAAGGGACGTTAATAGTTTTTTCTTTCAAGTAAGAGAAACTAATCAATTTAATTTTTTCCTCTTAGAACAAGTGAGTATATTTGCTGCACACAGGGTGAGAGTTTCATGAGTTGAATTGTGACCTTCACAGCACATATGCTGGATCATTCTGCATGGACTTTGATTTGGAGAAGGGTCTTTACAAAATACACACAGGGTTAACTAAAATCATTAAGATGGGCCCTTCTCTGACATGATTGGCAACTTGTACAAAGGGAAATTTACCTTGAGTCAGAAATGCACAGAAACAGAGCCCCATGGGAAGAGAAAGCAGCTCTATCTTTAAGCTACAGACACAGTTATTGCCAGGAAAACAGCAGGAGAACTAGGGAGGAGTTTTACTTCATAGTCCTCAGAAGAACCCCAAATGCCCTGACCTCAACTTTGTAACTTTCATGACCTAGTCTTTAGTGCCTTGTCAGGACAACCCTAGGGGATAGACTCAAAGAGCCCTCAGTTCTTCACCCTTTATATCTATGAAAGAAATGTTGTTTGGATGAGCCTTTAATGTATCCCTTATTAAATCATAATGCAAATTTGGCACCTAAACATATCGGGTAAAATTGAACGTCTCAGGTAAAATAAAGATGCTAATTAAAAACAAACATGAAGAGAGTTTTAAAAATTCATTTCTATATCCCCACATTTGCAGGGATGGCAAATAATGAGCTCCTCTCCTGGCAAAGTCATTCTGGGCTGCGCTCAGCTATAAGCTCAGGAGGAGGAGACACCCAGAGACTGAGGTTGGAGAACTCCCCAGAGGGAACGACACCATTCATGGGGTACACCTACGGTCAAACACTCTAGTCAGGCTGACCAGGCATAATTAGCATACTCCTCTACTTTAGGTCCTGTTTACATAAAATATTGTTTTTTTAAAATTAAGTGTGTGTGTGTGTGTGTGTGTGAGAGAGAGAGAGAGAGAGAGAGAGAGAGAGAGAGAGAGAGAGAGAGAGAGAGAGAGTCCCTGCACACACATACATGGAACAGCATGGGTAGGGAGGCCGGAAAGCAATTTTCCAGACTCCTTTGGTTCTTACATCATGTGGATGGAGATTAAACTCAGGTAGGCTTGGCGGCAAGTGCCTTCACCTGCTGAGCCATCTCACCAACCTGCAAAATCTGGTTCCTGTCCTGCCAAGACTTAAAATTTGCTCATGAACTTGGCAAAACACAGCACACAGTCAGTACGACCCAGAGACAGGAACACAAGATTTTAGGTCTAATCTACACTGTGTTGGAGTTCGAACTTTATGAAAATTTTCTGCGGAGAGCATTTGGGGAAAACCACAATGAGGAAATGTCAGTCACGCAACACACTCTTCTCAAGGCTGTGACCAATTATCCGACAAGAAACAACCTGAAGGTAGAAATATTTGTGTTGTTTTAAATGGATACATTCCAATGTGGCAAAGAAGTCAAGGTAGCAGAGCCCTTAGGGAGCTTGGTAGCACTGGGGCTCAGGAGGCAGAGAGAGGGAGATGTGACAAGAAGCAATAAACCAGCCCCCTATGGATACCCTTCCTTCTAGCAAGGTTCTACTCTTGAAAGTTCCATGGTCTCCCCAGACAGCACCACCATCTGCAGACCAAATGCTTAAGCATATGGGCCTTTCAGGGACATTTCATATTCAAACCGTAACAACACAGATTACAGTTTCATTTTTTTTTTTTTGGCACAAGGCATGTGTGGGCAAGAGCATAATAAAGCAAGGGGTGTGGTTCTTTACCAAATTCCTGGATCAGTACTTTGGAGATGGGGTCTTTAATTCCTATGAGCACTAAGTAGAATCAGATTGACGGACAGGCTGAGGAACTCTTATGAAAAATCTTAAATGCTCTAAAACTCAGAACTTTCCAATTGTTTCCTGTAATAACCATAACCAAGAAATGATGAGAATATTCTGAAAGCAAAGGAACCCCCAAATCTGAAATACCTCTAGTCATAGGCATTTCAGATGAGATAACCTATATTGGGAGATTTACCTTTATAAATACATATTTATTGTTTCATTTGTGTATATATAGATATTAATATGGACGTATAGACGTATGCATATATATGATTGAGCTTATGTTTCTATAAAGTGTGTGTACATACTTGTAATAATAACCTTAACTTTTCTGGGTTTGGAATGTTGATAAGCTAGTAAAATATCCTTTCGAAAAGCCACCAGTTGATTGAGGCAAGCAGCCACCCACTGAAAAACACACCTTATCTATAAAGCACTAGTATGCTTGAAGCTTCACTGTAACACACCTATCCATAGGGTATGTATGTATAAAATGTATCTACTTCAGAGGACAGCATCTTTCAAACTAAGCCACAGGTTAACCCTAGATCCTTTGCAGCATTATGTGCTGGCATATGGTCTGAGTGTCCATATGCTTCTTATAGGGAGCACTGCTGTGTTCCTGAAGGTTAGTAAGCGGAAAGGATGGAGGCAGATGCTAGTGGTACTCCCCCTCACCCACCCCCGCTGCCTGCTCAGAGAAGAGTAGAAAACCACCTCTGACACCTAGCTTTGCAATGTCCCCATTCAAAACGCCGCCCCAAACATAACTCATTACACAGTTTTTCAATGAAGGAAATTATCATTCAAGTTAAAAGTTCTCAGGAAAGAATCAAGTTTTTATTTATTTTTTTATTTTTAAGCTTGGAATATTTATTGCTATTGGCAAAACACTACCTGAAATATTAAAATTGATTGAAAAAAATCTTGGTCGAGAAAGAGATGACCTTTGAAGTCAGGTCACTTCACTGAACTTGGGAACTTTATAATGAAAGCTCTGCATAACCCTAAGACTTAAATGAAGGCTGAGAAATAGGGAAAAAAATTGGACCCAGATGCTGGGTGATGGGGACAAACTGCCCTGGAATTAAGTTTTCTATGGGTCTGAGGGTGTTGATGCCTAACAGACTTGTCTTAGTCATCCGGCACCCACTCTACTGGCAATTTATCTGTGATCATTGTTCCGACTAGCAAGGGCTCTCCCAGTTAAGGTCAGAGGTGCTGAATATCTGCTTTCTTAGGCTTTGTGAGAGCAAGATCATCATCCAGCTCTAGCTAACTGGACCTCAGGGAACTGTATTCGATGTCAAGAAAGACTTTGTCTCCTGAGAAAGAAATGGAAAGACAGCAACCTTGACCCATTTTTAGGAGTGGTTATCTTAGGACGTGTGCTCTGATCTATTCCTTTATACAGTACTGAATATACTAACTTTGATTACAAGTTTATGTTATATGAATTAATATAATGTAAACATACAAATGTTAAGGAATGTAAAACAAGTCTATAGCTTCAAGTTTCTTGGAAAATAAGCATCTACTGAAGTTTATTAGGGTGTGGCAGTGATACTTATTAAAAACCATTTTCCCACAAAATTCATGCCCTTCCTTTAGCTATTGTAATTCTAAAAACATATTAAGCTTTTTACTAGATAATAGATCCACAAATATAAAGAAACACAGACCATGATACTGCCATCACTAGACTTTTATTATATTCTGAATCAATTCAAGGGATAGGAGGATTAGAAACTTACCCTGGGAGGATGCATCTCCTCCTCCATTGCCCTGCACTTGAGCTACTAAGTGTGTCTAGACATAAGTGTAGAAATATAGGTGGGCTGACAGTGTTTTGTCTATAAACCCCACAGAGCTTCATCTCAATCTCTTACCAAGCTCCCCTCTCCCACTCTTTAGAGTGAATATCTTAGACCTTCCCTGTTATCCCAGATATCAACTTAGCAAATCTGTCTTCACTCTTCATTAAATTTAATTAAATTGAAGCCCAACTTCAAATTTCAGACAGCACAGAAGCCAGCAAAGAAAATGCATCACCTCTCTACCAAAGCAGCCTGAGCCATGTGCGATTTATCTCCTTCTCTTTGCTCCAATGGAAAGAAATTAATTTGCCTCTATTGTCTTGAACCCATTTGTCTCAGTTGCTTCTCTCATCTGGCAAAGCAGCTTTAGGATGGACAGGTTCATTTTGGCTCACAGTTCAAGTCCAGACACGGCAGGGGAGGAAGAATGAGGCAAGAGCTTGAAGCGGCTGGTCACATTTCTTTCAGCCAAGAAGCAGAAAATGATGGATGCCTGGGTTCAGTTCCCTTTCTCCTTTTTGTACAGTCTTTGGGTCAAAGCACTTCCTATTCACACTTAGCGTATTTCACATCTCAGAACCTTCCCATGTACTGGTCAACGTCTGTGAAACCTTTATCTCTGTGATAGCAGAAAGGATTGAGGTTCTTTGTCGCAAGCACAAGAACTAGAGTCCTCATCCAACATTCCGATTTCCAGATATTCTCAACTGCAGAGTGATTGTGAGACTGAGATCCCAGCAACCATTTTTTTTTCCTATTTAATATCTGGATTTTCTTTCTAAATCTGGCTTCTTTGGGCTTCTATGGATTTATAGAATTTCCTGGCTAACCATGATTATTTATAAGGTTCCCCTAGAAGTCGTGCCTGTATTTCTCCTTTCCCAGTGGGTCTGTGTGTAAAGATACAACTTGAAACTTCAAAAAGAAATTTGCTTTCAGGTTTGTTTGTTCGTGGCCTCAAGGTAAGCTGGAGGTGAGTGACTATTTCCCCCCTTTCTCTTGTCTTTCCGAAGCCCACAAAGTCTCTGGCAGAGTGTTAGATCTACGGGAATATATCAAGATGTAAAAAGGACCCTATGCTTGTTTATGTCTCTAGGATTTCCCTTTGAACTTCCCAGCCGGAATGACAACCCTAGGGAGTTGAGATGTTAGTCACTTGTGCTTTCTTGAAGGTAAACTCCCAAGCCTACCCCACTGCCTCTACCTCCGAGCTATGAGCTACGAGCTCTGCTTTGAATCAAATCAAGTAACACCATATTCAGATCTTCTCTTTCCAGGGAGCCCCATTTCCGACAGCATGTGGACTCTGATCTGGGGCTTTTGGGGAATCGCGAACGCGATCAGGTTCCTGCCTGTCTACGCTGCTCTTGGCTCTTGGTTACCATCTTCCTGAGCTGGGGAAGGCACGTCAGGGATTATAGTTCTAAATTCAAATTCCATTACCTTGTCTAGTTTCAGTTTTGATTTGGTTTTTCATCCTGGATAGACTTTATTTTTTCCCCAGTTCCTTTTGTACCCTGTGTTTTTCTGGAATTCTGAAATTAATTAATTTTTGTATGTTTTAGCTATATTTTGTTGTTTTGCAGGAAGGGAAATTGTTTTGAGGATCTCCCCATTCCAGAAAATTATCTCTGTGTTCTGCCTCCGTGGATGGGCAACATAGTGTCCTTGCCCTCATCTCTTATGAACAAATGCATTGACTTGCATGGCAAAAGACAGTTTCAGAGGAGACCAGATCAAGCGTGTGTGTGTGTGTGTGCGTGTGTGTGTGTAAGTGAGGGGAAGAGGAGGAGGAGAAGAGATGCCAACAGCAGGCATTAGAGACAGAAAGAGATTTGAAGATGCTATGCTGAAAAGACAGAGGAAGGATTCAAGAGTTGAGAAGTCCGGGCCATTTCTATAACCTATAAAACACAGGAAAGCAGATTTTTTTCCAGCTGTGGTTTGGACCTTATCTATTCCCCCCAAAGCCCACGATTTTAAAGTTTGGTCCCTGGTCTGTGGGACTGCTGGGAGATGCTAACACTCTCACAGGAGAAGGAGCCTGTTGGGAGGATGCCAAGTCATTGTGAGTTTGTCTTTAAAGAGGATATTGGCCCTTGGTTCTCTCTCCTCTTCGCTTCCTTACTACCAAGAGGTGAACACCCTTCCTCTGCCATGCACTGCTGCCATGGTACACTGCACTGTCAAGGGCTCAGAGCAACAGGGTCAAATGGCCATGGACTGAATAATTAAAACCATGAGCTCAAACAAACCAGCATGTATGGTAACTTGAATATTTCAGGGAAATTGTTACAGTAGCAGAGAAATGGTTAACACAATCTTTTAAAAATTGTGAGAAGAAGTTGAAGTACCTCACATTCAATTTAGTGAAATGTACCTCGGGCTCTGATCTTAAAAACTGTGAGATAATAAATTTGTTTTATTTTAAGCACCAAATTTATAGCAATTCGTTATAGTGGTAATAGGACACTAATACTTTCTATCTTTAATTTATTTGATCTGTTGTTTTATATATAGTGGCTTAAAATAACACAAATTTAATATCTTTATGCCTACATAGCTTGCTGTATATTAAATTATGTATAGGTAATTTTAACTGACTATTCAATTACAGTGTAAGCTTCTTACTTTCAAGGGTCCTTTTTATTATGAATACTTAATGGCCTTCCTGCCATATATTAGGAACTCACAAAATGCCCGTGAATGTTTTCAATGGCAGAGAAGGGAAATTTAGTTTTGCCTGCTAGATTAAAGTGTCAGAAGGGAAGAGAGACTATGATATTGTCTCTAAATTTATTTCCTTGTATTTTTGAATTGCTGGGGATAGACTCCAGGACCTTGTACATCATTTATTGGAGAAGCATAATTAAAATGAAGAGGATAATTAAATGGAAATCAGGGCTGCCTTGAATTTTTTTTAATGTGAGAACACAGAAAATGAAGAAACTAAGTTTTATGAATGCTGGTTATGTACTCGATGTTGTCCAACCCCCAGAACACTCATTGTTAATATTATGGTGGAATGTGTGTATTTTAGCAAAATGCCTTAAGTATTCAAAGCATGAGGCATACTATGAGTTTGGAAGAACCATTATCTCAGTCAAGTATATGCCCATCACTTTGCATGTCCATGTGTAAAACACAGTTACAAGAGTTGATACCATCAAAACAGCACTTTAATCTGCTATGTAAATTTTATATTTAAAAATTCTTGTTACCAAGTTTTATTTATGTAAAAGCATATGATCCTTTAAATATTATATCTGAAGGTCTTTATATCAAAGAAAATATATGATTTTTGAAAATTGTACTTTTTCCCCCAGAATGTTACTCAAAAAGTACATTTACCTTGCCTTTTGCCTCTCAGAACATCAATTTTCTCATCTGTAAGATGTGTTTAATAGTGCTGCACTGATCAACTTTAAAGGATTTGTTAATTGGATTAAATGTTACAATTTACATTAAACACTTATCAGGTATTTCCTAATTCTTGTTTTTGCATATCACTCCATTAACCACAGTGTAATGTTACTTTCGCTATCTCTTGAAGAGTCAGTGTGGCCAAGAATCAGGATTTTGAAGGTACATATATAGCTTTAAAACCCAGATGTGAGGCAGTATATCTATAGAAAATGCACTAATTCTGAGCTTCCCTTTGCTGGGTATATATACTGACAGTAGTACCATATACTGAACAGAGCTACTTATGACCAAATACAGAATTTGGGGAGGAGCCTGCAAAGTCGTATTGTACTTCCGGCAAAATGTATCTAGGAAATTTACCACTTAAAAGTACTGAGGAACTTCTGACACTCCAAGAACCTCAGGATGTGTGTGTGTGTGTGTGTGTGTGTGTGTGTGTGTGTGGTGTGTGTGTGTGAGAGAGAGAGAGAGAGAGAGAGAGAGAGAGAGAGAACTCACAGAGCACAGAAGTGGGTTCATGTGTCTCCCCAGAAAAACTGGCAATTCAAAAACAACACTGTTGTGGTTTAAATGAGATGTGGATCCCACAGGCTCATGTATTTCAATACTTTCCCACCAGCTGATGGTGTCCTTTGTGGGAGGTTATGAATTTATCAGATGGACCAGCTTTGTTAGAGGAAGCATGTTCCTGGCTTTGAAGGTTCATCACCTAGCCCTACTCGCTGCTCTTTCCCCTTGCTTCCTTTGCATGGATGAAAATTTAATCAGCTACCGACTCATTCAGGATGCCATGCCTCTCCTGTCATTTGTAGACTCTGGTATTTGTCAGGGTTCTCTAGAGTAGCAGAAATTACAGGACGACTCTCTTTTTGTGTGTACATAGAAAGGAGATTTATTATAATCACTCACAGGTTATGGTCTGACAAATACAGCCATGCCAGGCTTTGTACAGAAAGTCCAAGAAACCAGAAGTTGCTCATTCCACCAGCCTGGATATCTCAGCTGGTCTTCAGCAAATTCTGGAACTCTAAAGAATTATGCTTTAATTCCAATGAAGGAATGGTCATGCTAGAAGGGCAAGAACAAGCAAGCAAAGAACAAAGGTTTCTTCTTCTATGCCCTTTCTTGAGCTTCCAGCAGAAGGTGAGTCCTAGATAAATCTTGTGTCTTCCTGCCTCAAGATTCACATTCCCTATGAGTGTTCTTCCTACATGTGTCTTCCTACCGCAAAGGTCTGGACTAGAAGTGTATGTACTTGTTTCATTTCTAGATTGTTTATTCCAGATGTAGTCCAGTTGACAACCAAGAACAGCTATCCCAACTCTATCCTTCAGGAACCAAAGTCCAAAGCCTAAAAGAAATGCTTTCTTTTGCAATTTGCTTTTTGTCATGGTGTCTTATAACAAAAAAGTAACTACTGTAAACATAGAGAAAAAGACTGAGAAGTCATTAATAGGACTAATCTCAAAGTTATAAATAATAGTAATAAAATTATCAACTAATCTAGTTTACCATGTAGAAAATAAGAAAGAAAAGCATTATGACCAGAGAATATTCAGACTTGTGACTTGAGATTTTATGTTTTTTTAAATCAATCCATAATTCCTTATATAGGAGCCTAATGCTCATCACAATAAACTTGAAAAAGCATGAAAAGAAATTTATTCTGGAAAAATGATATTCTGGCATAAGCAATTTAGGTACTTTCAACTTTGGTTTCAGTATGTAGAGTTTGGAAATAAGCCTTCTTTCTCATAAGAAAAAAAAATTCATTAACCTTAAATGCTTTTCTTAGATACCTGAGTAAGTTGAGGTCAAAACTCTTTTTCAAAGTATTCAAAGAAAGTTAATAGTTTAAAGGACTAAAGAACAAGCCAGTTCCAAAAGAAATATACAAAACACTCCTAGAACCAATACAAAATTATATCAAGGCTCCAGGACACAATGTTAATATTTAAAAAAATCAATTGCTTTTCTGTATAGCAGGAATAAAAAAAGTGTAATTAAAACAACATTTATATTAGTTGTCCTAGTTAGAGTTCTATTGCTGCAATAAAACACCACAACCTAAAGAAACTTGGGGCAGAAAGGATTTATTTCATTTTATAACTCTCAGGTCACATTCCATTACTGAGAAAAATAAGGACTGGAAATCAAGGCAGCAACCTGGAGACAGGAATTAAAGCAGAATCCATAGTAGAGTGCTGCTTACTGCCTTGCTCCCTATGACTTGCTTAGCTTGCTTTCTTATGTAGTCCAGGACCATAGCCTTAGGAGTGGTACTAACCACTGTGAGCTGGCCTTCTTATATCAATCATTAAGAAAATGATCAATGTATTTGCCTATAGGCAATAGGATGTGGGCATTTTATTAACTGAAGATCCTCTTCCTAGATAACTCCAACTTATGTCAAATTGACTGTGTGGAGTGAGCAGGCATACTATATATATCATAGTAATGGTGCAGCTTAAGTTTTAGATTGGGCAGCAAGCAGGAAGTACTGTATAAACCCTAATAATTGCACAGCTTAAGTTTTAAGACGTGCTTAGCATTTTAAAAAACACCCAGAACAGTAAAGGATTACATATATGCAATAAAGATAAATCCAGATGGAAAAGAACTCTAAATGGGTCACAATGTTGGATAAAGGTACATGGCTTGGGAGAGAAAAGAAAAAGAGTATAGAGAGTTATAAAAAATAAAAGGCTTATAAAAAATTAGAACAAAGTCTTTAAAAAACAAGCCATGATGAGAAATTCACAGAGAGTCTGGATTACGTATATTATTGTATTTTTTCAGTTTTTTTTTTTTTTTACTGTGAAGGAGCTAAGTCCAAAGAGCCATTCCATTGTATGGGCTGCATGTATATTATAAAGATATCGTAACTTCCAAATTTGGGTCTAAGGATATGTTGTTTTGGAAAAGAGTTTCTTCTCTTGTTTCCACAGAGGATGAGAACCTGTGAATTTTTCCAGACTGGTGCAGTTTGATAGAACAAGAACCCATGAAATGTTGCCCTGAATAACCTAAAAAAATTACTTCATTCAATTGGTGACTGAGATAAACCTAGCACACAGGATACACCATAAAAGACCTCATTAACAATGCCCTCAAATAGCAGGAAGAAGTATGAACAGAATTATGCCCATATTCCCAAATATTGTTTATAATTGTTTGTTTACATTTAAAGGAGATATGCTATAGAGATTTGCATTGGTACGTATCTTGGTTTATTGATACAAATTTAAGGTCAATTTTGTTATATATATATATATATATGTGTGTGTGTGTGTGTGTATTTCTGATCTTGATTGTATTGTGTTTGTATAGCTCATTTAAAATGTAGTGCATAATTAAGAAATATAAGTTAATATTCATCTATAATAGTCAAGCTTGTAGTCATGTTAGTTAGATTTTCTAGATGTATAGAGACATATTTCGGTTAGATAGGTATTCTTCAAATCTTTCAGAGACCTTCAGAATATCCATTTATAATATTTAAGAACTTAAGAGTTTTCGTAACAGTGAGACACATCTGCTCCTGGCAGCACCAGCTACTTCAAGAGGATTATGAGCATTGAAGAGGCTTTTTATGGACTTTGCTAGCCATTTATACAAGAAACTGCTCCTTCCTGGACTGCTTAACTGGACATGCAGGACCTACAGAGAAATGACTGCTGAACTCACCTAAAGGTGAGATGGTCCTTTGGGGTTCCTGCTACATGAAAGAGTCTGCTATACATTCTGCAGGAAAGAGAAGAAAGTTACTGACAAACTGCCAGTATAGATGGAACTGTCTTTGAAATTTCCTGCTTCTTGTAAAAGTCTGCTGGATACTATGGGCCAGTAGGATGAAGATGAATTCTCCAACAGTACAGAAGAATTTTGGGTGACTGTCCAGGCAGCGAGATGTCTCTGTCAATTCTAGAATTTTGGAAGTTGCTTACAATGTACTTCCTGTACATTTAGGTAATATTATATCCTTCTGGAGTCTTTGATGGAGTTGAAGAATAGAGTGATAGTTATAGTTTTCCTTAGTAATGCCAGAGATAAAGTAAATAGAAATATTGTAACTGTAATTCTTGCTTGATAATTGTTTTTTTATATGTAATTTTACTCTCTTAAAGTTACAGCCTTCTTTTTTGTTTAAACAGAAAAGGGAAATGGCGTGGGAGTTCCTTCTTTCTGTGTGTTGCTTTTATTGGTTCATTAATCAAGAATTACTTTGAGCTTATGGTATGGAAAAACAGAACTAGGAGAGGAAAACTAGGCTGTATGCTGGGAGGAAGAAGAGCAGAGTTAAGAAGATGCCATGGATCCACCACTGGAGATGGACATGCTGAAACTTTGCTTATAGGCCATGACCTCATGGTGACATACAGATTAACAGAAATGGGTTCAATTAATATGTAATAGCTAGCCAATAAGAAGCTAGATCTAATGTTCCAAGCAGTGATTTAATTAATACAGTTTCTGTGTAGGTATTTTGGTTGTGGGTTGCTGGGATGAACAAGCAGCTCCTTGCAACAGCTGACAAAAATAAAAATCAAGACCTTAGTATCCCTTAGCATCAAATACTTGAAACAAAAACTAAATAATAAAACAATACATATTATGAGTTTACAAATTTCTTTGAAAGAAGTTGAATAAGATCTAAATAAATACAAAACAATACATGTTCATGAATAAAGAGGCTCAAGAATGCTAGATCTTGATATTCCTTTATTTTGTCTGCATATACGATACAATCCTAGTCAGAATATCAGGATTTTATATAGGATGTCACCAACGTTGTTTTAAAATTGCACAGGAGGGGCTGGAGAGGTGGCTCAGTGGTTAAAATTGCACAGGAGAACAAAGATTTAGAGTAACCCTTAAGATACTGAAAAAGAGTGGTCTGACCAGTGACCTTCTACATTCAAGCCCTACAATAAAGGCATAAGAAATAATGAAGAATGACATTGAACAAGGTGATGGCACATAGACCAGTAGGATCAAACAGAAATCTGAGAGTAGACCCACCCGAAATCAATGGATTCAATAAATGAACCAGTGCAGTGACCAAAAGAATTTTAACAAAGAGTACTAAAAAAATTAGATTGCATATGCAAGAAAAGAAATGTCCACATATTAGGTGCTATTTGCAGTAATTAAGTCAAGATGTAATGTGGACCAAAATGCAAACCGCAAAAGTGTAAAACTTCTAGGCTACAACTTAGAATAAAATCTGGATGGCTTAGGGTTGCTGGTGACTTTTCAGAAACAATTTAAAAAGTATAATACATGAACAAAAATGACTGACATTTGATGGTCATCAAAATTACCCACTCTATTCTGTAAAAGAGACTTTCAAAGTAATGAAATTATAAACCATTCAAAAAATCTGAAAAAGGAATTGAGTTGGAAATATATAAATGTCCCTTATGGAAACAAGTAACACAATGAAAATGTAACAGTCACACAGTTTTTACAGAAATGTTTTGTCTACTGCCCAACTCTATTATGGAATTATATATATTTAATATATATATGGTTTATCTAAATATGTTTAAAAACAGTATATAATTTATATATAATATAATACATAAGTATATATTTATATATATCTTATAGGTTCTATTACAAAGTTACTTTTTTGAGAAAATAAAACTTTTTTCTGTTTCATTTTTAGAAAGGAAATATAATAGAAAACCAAATGATAAAAGTAATAGTTTTTGAAAAGATCAGAAAACTGACAAATTTGGCAAGACTTAGAAAGAAAAATTACAAATTATCAAAATTTTAAGTGTAACAAGAAACACTGCTACAGAGCCTACAGACAACAAGAACTTCATAAGTGATGGTGACAAACTACAGATAGAACTTTCAATACACAGGTCTGATTGAAGAACTTCTTCACAAAGCACAAGCTAAATAAATCGCTAATAGTTTTCAAGAAAAGCAGGTAAATTTTTCAGTTAAATTTGTTAAACAACTGTTTTTCCTCCATTGAGTAAGTTTTTTTTTTTTTAATCCAAAATCAGATGAGAATATTTTAGGCTGCTTTCTAGGCTATCTATTCTTTTCTATTGATCTCTATACCCATTCCTTTACGAATATCACATGATCTCTCTTATTGTAGCTATGTAGTAAGTCTTGTGATGTGACTATTTTTGTTATTTTATTTTTCTTTTCCAAAAAATTATTTAAACTATTATGACTAATTTGTCTTATTTAATTCATAAATTATGGAATGGTTGTTTTTCTGTAACTATAAAAATTCATGAAGGAATTTTAGTAGAAATAAGTTAAATTTTTCATTCATATTTTTATTGTGTTCAATTTTCCAGTTGGAGGACATATAGGTCTCTACCTCTCTCCTCTTCAATTTCTTTCATTTTATTGTGTACTTTTCAGAATGCCTATTTTATGCTTGTTTGTTGAGTTTACATCTGAGGATCCATTCTCTTCTTTAAAAGTGATTATAAATAGTATGCTGTTTTGGCTTCAGTGTCTATATATTTATTTATGGTATGCAATAATGCAATTGATTTTCTGTTCATGTTTGATTTCATAGCCTTTCACATTTGGTTCCCATAAACATCAGGAGAATGGTTCATCATTTCTGCTTGATGGGAATTTTGCTTCTTTTTCTTGGGATGGTTCCCTTCCCCATTAGCAGCTCTCCTTGGCAGGTATTCCACAACTCTGGCATCTCCAACATCTTAGGGTCTCCAAACCCCTTCACAGCTTTACACAATGGCCTCTCTGGGCCTCCATTCAGAAACACCTATGACATACGTCTGGCCTCAGCAGTTTTGTTTTGATCTTGGAAGAATATCCCATAACCACATTTGCTATATTTGATTCCAATAACAGAACCACATGGCTAAATCAATAATGTTCTCCTGATTGCTGGGGCTGGAGCATAGTCCCCCTCATTCAATTGTATCCAGCCTTCTCTTTTTGATGGCCTCTTTCACTGTCTAAACTTAGGTGTCCTAAAACTAAATCTGTACACCAGACTGGCCTCAGACTCTGCCAGCCTCTGCTTTCCAAGTGCTGAGATTAAAGTCATGCATCACCACACCCAGCTCTAAATTTTTCTTTAATTCTTTTTGAGAAGTAAACTTAGCCTGATAAGATCTTTCCTGGAGGTCACAACTCTCTTTATTCAATTTCATAATCTCTTTATTTCCTTTAATACAGGATTTAGTTCTTTTCCACCTCATGGTGCTCCTTTGTCCCTCAAATTGTATATTTTGTATTTTTCCTTGCTCATCTTTCTCCTTTTCATCATATATCTTCATTAGAGTTAACACTAGTAACCACATCACAGATTCTATATTATGCTGTTTTGAGATTTCCTCTGCCAATGGAATTAATTAAAATATCTTCACTTTAGTCTCAAGTAGACTCTTTGGCCAAAGGCAAAAAGCAACTACTTTCTTCAAAATGTCAAAAGAATGACCTCTAGGCAACATGCTAAAATTCTCCTTTGAATCCCCTTGAGCCAGCCCCCAACAGTTTAAATTATTCTCGACACCATTGTCTTCCATGTTCCTACTAGTATGGCCCATTAAGAAATACTTAAAGCATTCTATTGCTTTCCTTCTTACCCAAAGTACCAAAGTTTGAATTCCTCCAAATGAGAGCATGATTAGGCCTACCATAACAATACCCTGCTTCTTGTAACAACTTCTCTCTCAGTTGCGGTTTCTATTCCAGTGAATAGGCACCACAATCACGGCAACTCTTATAAAGGAAAAATTTAATTGGAGTGACTGTCTGCAGCTCAGAGGTTTAGTCCGTTATTGTTATGGCTGGAACAAGGCAGCGTGCAGGAAGACAGGGTACTAGAGAAGGAGCTGAAAATTCTTATGCCTTGATCTGAAGGCAACATGAAATGAACTGAGATACTGGGAGTATCTTCAACATAAGAGACATCAAAGCCTGCCCCCACAGTGACACACTTCCTCCAACAAGGCCACACCTCCTCATAGTGTCACTAGCAATGAGCTCACTGGGGCCAATGACATTCAAATTACCACAGAATTTATTTCACATGTTGCTTTATCTATGCAACATTCCAAATGATATAATATATATTGATAAGTTAAGAAAATACTAAACTTTTTCTTTGCAATGTCAGAATATCTATTAATAAAACATATAAAAATGTCTGAAAGAAATATTGCAAATGTTATTTTAGGTCTGAATTAATAACCATACTTAATGAATACTTGAAGTCCTTAATTTAGAGAATGTCAATGAATAGATTACATAGCCATTTAAAAGCAGAGTTATTAGGTAAAATGTACTTAATATCTTTCAACATTATGAATTATTTAATGTCATGGGGAAAAATACTCAGATTCCATGGTCATTCATGTCAAATATTTACCCCAAATAGCAACACATTCTAATTATTTCAATTATTTCTGAAAATCAAAAACTTGAATTTTTTCTGAAAATTTCTCTATACTATAAGCACAGAAATATTAACTTTATAAGGGTCAGATATGGGGAAAGTGATGACAAATACTATAGTTTGGAAAACTAATGTTTCTAAAACAGCATCTGGTTATCTTTATTACATTTGCATATTATTTATTCATTTGTGGTGTGTGTGTGTGTGTTGGCATATGTGTGTGTGTGTGTGTGTGTGTGTGTGTGTGTGTGTGTGCCATTGTTGAAGTCTGGATGACAGAGAATACCTGCAGAATTTTTATTTAACAACCCATGTCAAGACTGAAGAGATGGCTCAGCGGTTGAGAGTACTGGCTACTTTTTCAAAGAACCTGGGTTCAATTCCCAGCTCCTGTATGACAGTTCACATCTGTTGGTAACTCCAGTTCCATCATCTGACATCCTCATACAGACATATACACATAGGCAAAATACCAATACACATAAAAATATATTGAAAAAATTAAAAAATACAATGTATGTCATTTGAGACCAGTGTTGCCTGTTTATTCCTGCTACCTCTATTCAACTCCTTTTAACAGAAGTTATACATATACAGCAAAATATTAATCAGCAACAAAATAATTATAATCATGAAATTAGCAAGCAAATGGATAGAACTTGAAAATATACTGAATGAGGTCCTCAGAAAGATAAACATCACATGCTCTCTCATATATAGATCTCAGCTTCAAATTCATGTGTATTTGACTTGGATTCCTGTGAAATCCAGGAAACTAAAATGGGGCATTGGCGGGGGGATGCCATAAGGGAGAGAGAAATGAAGACTATAATTCAAGTGAAGGGGAAGGCTACATGAGGAGAAGACAGTTTGGAGTGGAGAGTGTGAGAGGATGTGGGAAAACAAGATAGTGGGAGAAGATCCAGCCACATGAAGGGTGTGTGAGAAAGCTGTAGAGCTGCCTACATTCCTGCAACCCATGTAACAAACACAGTAAGACGGGATAGAAGAATGCATGAGATAAGAAGGAAAGGGGGGGGAATACTTGGGTTAAGGGATTACATGGAGATGGATGTGGGACTAAGGGAGAGAAGGGAATATGGGGCAGGTTAACCACAACACAAGATATATGAAGAAGCCTTGCAGAAATTCTCTAATTTGTAAGCTAACTATTTGCTATTGTTCTCAGGTTACATACTGTAGACTTTACAATTTTAAAAGTGTCAACTATGGGAAAAAACAATGTAAACTTATTTTAGAGGCTGCAAAATAAAATATCACATTTAATATGTAGCCTCCAAAATGTCCTTAGAAAGCTGGATTAAATAGCAATCCATCTGTACATTTAGTTTGGTCTTGGAAAGCCCAATAATGCTGTATTCTTAATTAAAGAAGAAAGAACCCAATCAGCTTTTTAGGTTTTGTTTTGTTTTGTTTTTCTGTTAGCCTGAGAAAAGAAACACTCTACACCTCTGTCAACATCACTCAGGGTGAATCAGATGTAAGTTGATTTTTTTCAGTTAAATTTTAAGTGAGAAAACACTCAAGTTAGAGGCCATATTTTGTGTTCACTTGTGTTTTGCTTCAAGGTTCAAATATAAATGTTTGAGTGTTGACACTTGATTCAGCAACTAACTTTTCAATCTGTCGCAGCCAAACCATCTCAGTTATCACTCTCATTGGTGGTCTTAAGCTCTTTGTCCCTGAGGTTCCCTAAGGCTTATACAATAAGGAACAGCCAAAGAAATAAAGTAAAATTAAAAGAGAAAGAAAGAGACAGGAAGGAAGGAATAAAGAAAGAAGAAAGAAAGTTCACAACAAACAACAACAACAAAATCCCAAGAATCTTGATAGTCAGTGAGTAGGGCTATGAACAGAAAAAAATAGTTTCCAAAAGAATATATTTAGAGTCGGGCAGTGGTGGTACACATGTATAATTCCAGCACTTGAGAGGAAGGGCAGGGAGATCTCTGTGAGTTTGAGCCATCTTGGTCTACAAGAGCTAGTTACAGGACAGGATCCAAAGCTACAGAGAAACCTTGTCTCGAAAAACCAAAAAAAAATTTAAAAAACGGAATGTATTTAGACAACAGAAAAATGCAATGGGATCTCCTGAGATTCTCTCCCACTACCACCAGAATGGTTATCATCAAGAAATCAAATGTCAACATATACAAGGAAGGATGTGGGGGAAAGAGTGGCACAGCCTCTGTGGAAACCAGTGTGGTGGTTTCTCACACAACTAAAAGTATAACTACCACGTGCCATATCTGTATCACCACTTGGTATATGCAGTATAGACTCTACATCCTACAGCAGAAACACTTCAGAGCAGCAGGGAAATAGGATCAGCCTAGATGTCCATGAACAAATGAATGTTCAACAAAAAGGTAGTGCATATACACACAGAATTGTATTCATCTGTAAAGTGGGGAAATGATAGAACTGGAAACATAGTAAGCCAGGAAACCTAGGCTCAGACAAATATTGCAAAACTCTTCCTTGTGTAAAAACCCTAGTTCTGATAAATGTGTGCATCTAGGTGTCTGGAATGTGTATTATGGTCAGAAAGCAGGAAATGAGAGGCCATGAAGGTGGAAGGAATAATGGAAAGATGGAAAGATAATGTGAGATAGGAGCATGAAAGGGTAAATACTGAGGGTAGAAGGGCCCTTGGGGAAAGGGGTACAGAGAGATGGGAGAGCAAGGGAGTCAACCAAAACTAAGCACACTATGTAAATTCCACAGGGAATCTTTCATTTTATAAGCTAATAAAAATGCTTATACTTGCACCATTAATTCATCCCTTGTCCCATTAATATGACTTTTGGAACATTTTGCATTTAGTCCTATATTTGCATTTAGTTTATTTTCTGAGCTGCTGTAAGACTCTATGAGGGTAACAGAGTTGGTAATCCCTAATGGACACATTGCAGAGTGTGTGTCCTCTGACCTTATTAATAATCTATTTATTCTAATAATTCTATTAATAATCTCAATTAATAGAACTCACAAACAACTCCCCAAGTGAGGAAGTACTACTGAGTCAGACCCATGCTTCTCTAGAACTGTTGGGATCACACAAGATTAGCTTTATTGTGTTTAAATACTTAAAATTCTGAGATTTCACCCTAAGAGCTGAAACTGAAAATCAATTACTCCTCTGCAAAATTTGCATCTTTTGAAAAAGGGGAAATCTATAGACGTAATAAAAACTAAATGTATAATGTATAGTTTCAATATAAGCCCTTACACATGCTGCGTTCTCCATTGATTTCTGCACAAGGAGAAAAATAAACAGTAAACGTGCCTCTTGTCAACTTGAATTGGAAGAGTCTTGGGGAGTGGAACGGCCTGTCATTCACAAAAAGAGAACTGAAGTTACAGCATCGGCTAATCAGCAAGTGAACTCAGATGAGCTCAGAATAGAAAGGCACCGAGGAAAGACCAGCAAACAGATTTATATGGACAGCTTAGATGGAGGGAGCAGATGAAGAGCCCAAGACTTATCGGTCTAGCTGTGAAGGTTTGTTTGGGTTGTGTATTTGCTCTTGCTTGGAGATGGCAAAGCAGCATGTATTACTTATGTGAAAACCTTACTGAGCCATTACCTGCAGTAGGCTCTGAAAACCTGTGGAAAAGGAAGGGGTTAAGTAGGAGTAGTTCTAAGCCCACCAAGCTGTTAACATTTATTTATATTAGTTAACTAAAATTTCATAATATCCCTATAGAATATAGCATCTCACCTTTTATCAAAAATTATATATCTCTTATATAAGCTATATGTGTGTTCTACATAGATATATATATCATATGTGTATATTACAAATTAATATATTTGTAATATATGTTATATTAAGCCCAATTTAGTGGGATGCAGACCTGTGAGACTTTAAATTCCTTTTGCAGTTTGCCCTACCTTTCCCTGTATACAGAGGACAGAACCCAGGGCTTCACATACACTAAGTGAGTACTCTCCTCCTAAGCCACATACCTGGTCTCCTGCCCCACCTTTTTTAGAGACAGGGTCTTGCCATGTAGTCCAATCAGGTCTCTAATTGGAAATTCTCCTGCCTGTGTTCTCCAAGTAGCTAGGATTATGGACCACCCTTTGTGATTCCTTTGGCAATTTTTTTCCCCCACTGCTGTTAGAGGTTACAAACTACCCTTCCCTGTAAAATGCATGCTTGCATCCAGAACTGTTTCCTTTCCAGTCCCGAGGGCATGTCAGCAATGTGAAACTTTGCCTGACTTTACACTTAAAAACACATTTCTCTTTCCATGAACAAGCAGTGATTTAAAGGCCTATTTAATTCTAATTAATTTAATGACAAAATAAATTAATGTCTATAAGAGGAAAGTTGTTAATTATGCCCTAATAATAGGGATGTGTTTCACAACCCCAGATGCCATCAGCAGCTAACCCTGCTTTGCACTGCCAAATCCCATAGTTCTGTGACTACTTAGCTAACAACTTCTTTATTTGAATTAGGTAGGATACACAATAGGAGTTAGACTCTGGGATTCCATTTTTAAAAAAATTACCTTGGGTCCTTTCTGGGAAATAGAATCCACACTCTCCTTTGTTAGCTAAGATATATGTAATCATTTCTTGGTTTATTCATTTTTCATGAGTTTATGTCCATTGATTGACCCTTCACTGGTCAACAATTATTCAAAGATGAATGAAATTCTTACAGCCATTCATTCATTCCCAAGCGTAAGACAGGTAACACTGAGGCCAACACAGCTAAGTAGAAAATGCAGAGGCAGAAGTTGAGTGTGGAGGTTGAGAAATGTGGACCCATTTCCACTTAGTCTGATGGTCGGAGAGTTTGGAGGTTCCGCAAATGATGGACAAGAATAGTTGCACGTCCCAACTCAGAATGTGATTGCTTGCTTCTTTTGACATTAAGATAGCTCTATTCAATCCTGAAAAATGGTCAAGATATGCAAACGTACTTCTGCTCCTTCTTTTGTAACTATGAAGTCACCTGGGGAAAGGGTGGTCTTTAACATAGGAGATCTAAAGCAGTTTTGCTACCTCAACAACCGAATGCTAATTATTTAATGTCTTAGAGTGATAAAGTGATTGACTGAGCTGCCCTTTGTATTATGTTAATAAAGTCTTTTGTTACCTTTGTAGAAGGAGGTGGGCAGGCCTGCTTCCACCTTGCTCCTGGCCGCCTGGCTAGCTTATGCCCCTAAATAACAGCACACAAACTGTATTCATATAAACACTACCTGGCCTATTATATCTAGCCTCTTCTTGGCTAATTCTCACTTCTTGCTTAACCCATTTCTAATAATCTTTGTAGCACCACAAAGTGGTAGCTTACCGGGAAGGATTCAGCATGTCTGACCTGCGTCCATCTTGGGCCTAGAGAGGAGAGGCATGGTGATTGCCTCACTTCCTCCCAGCATTCTGTTCTGTCTACTCCACCCACCTAAGGGCTGGCCTATCAAATGGGCCAAGGCAGTTTCCTTATTAACAAATGAAATCAACATATTGACATATGACCTTCCCACATCATACCTTCTCACTCCCATTTACAATGGGTATAAAAGCTATGGTGATTTCAGTAGTTACTGGAATGCTCTCCTGATACTTTCTATGGTTTCTGTTGTATTATTTTTATGACTTCATATTCTTTGCTATATTTTTTCCCATGCCCCTACCCTACACTGCAGAAGACAGCAGTGATACATAAAACAAAGCAGTTAGATGGTGAGGGCAAGAGGGTAGGAGAGATGTTGAAGGACATTCACTTTCCTGATGAGGTAACATGTTCAGGAGGGTAAGAGGACAAGAAATGAGCAGTAGGTATTTCAGGCAAATGAGGAAACCCAGATGATGGTAACTGATGGGATCAGGTGTTCTGGAGTTAGTGACTCAAAGAACACCAAGGGATGAGCATGGTAAGAAATGAACAAACAAGCCATCATTAAGGGCCAAGCAGAGAGCTTACACTTTTCTTCTGGCCATAATAGGAGTCTTTCTGTGCATGGCCATCCTTAAAATGCATAGTCAAGGTAAGGCAGCTTAACTCTCAGTGTAGGAGGCAAAACAAAACAGTCCAAACCTCCATTCCTGTGGTAATGACTGGCTTGTTAATAAGCACTAGACAGCCCCAGCCATGAGGATTGATATTATAAAATTTCACACTAAAAATTCCTCCATTTGGAGGATTGTTAGTTATATTAACTATGTTTTTTCTAGAAGATGATTTCCTACTTATTGAGGAAAAAAGGTCTTTAATGGAATTAAATCTCTCTTTGGAGAGTAGGTACAGTGTGTGATCTATAGTTGCTATGGTTATCTGTGGTCAATATTCTAGGGAGCACAGAGTATCCAAACAGAGGGATCTGGACCCCTGAAAGCCTAATGTATCCTTGAAAAAATCAAATCTAAAGTCACTTCCTCTTTAGGTCTATTGTCTTGTGAAACTATAATACTCCTTACTTACATTGAGGTATACTATCCTCAAAGATGAGCATGTGTTTTCAGATGATAAGGATCTGAAATTATCATCATCTACATGAAGATTCAGCATCAATTTCAAGCAAATGTGATGTATTCAATAAAATTATATTTGTTAATCTCTTAGACTATAGTCTGATATACTGTAAATGTCTCTTCTCAAATACCCTAGACTCTTGAGGGCTGTGATGATGAAAACATAACTCAATTTTTTTTTTTAATTCGGTTTGTTTGGTCCCAAAGCCTTTCTAGGTCAGACAGTGGTTGGTGGTCAAGAGACCTCTGGAAGTGAAGAGACAACTAGAACAAAGAGCTGCAAAGTGGTGGTGAGCTGGAGGCTTTCTAAACACCCTGAGTAACTTCTGATTGCTGTCTGGGGATTTTTGCAAATATACATTAAAATGCATACATTTCTCTAAGTTAGGATTAGCATTAACAGGAAATACATTTTTCTTAGGATAAGTCAGGCTATCCCCCAGTAAGTCTAGGGAACCACTCAATTTTGTCAACCTAATTAAAACTAATGTTGAAGATACCTCTTGAAGACTTGGTAGATATTTTCATCATCTCTACCATACTGATTCTGAGTTAAATCTATGAGAGGACCAAACCAAAAGCTACAAGGTGTGATTTTTTTCAAGGGCATTGCTTTCATTTTTTTTGGAACATCGACATCCACCTGTTCCTGAGATTTATTTATTCTTATATAAGCCTTTTAGTTGTATGAACAAATATGTTTCTTTTCTTACTCAAACTGAATTGTCCCAAACTCCTCACTGTTGTGATGACTCAGTTACTAGTCTCAACCCCTTTGTTCCTAAGTATTCATTATTTTAAAACATCATGTTAAAAGTATAAAGAAGTTATGATCTGATGGATAAGCAGCTTTTCTTTGAGAGTTGATTGACACTTGGGTAGAGATCTCTGTTTGAGTCCCTCCAAAAGCCCCTGTTGTATAGATCAAGCATTGTCTTTGTGGTGATCAGTCATTGGTGATTGTGGTCATAGGAACTGGATATATGATATTAACCTCAGCAGTTAACACTTTTTAAACTATTTGAGGTTACTGTGCTTTAATGGTGACCTATAGAAACTCATTCACAGCTTCAATTGCAGACAACTTTTGTCCTTGGTGTGCTTCATGGTGTGGCAATTAAATAGTACATCCAGCTGGCTTTGCACACTAGGTGAGACCCCATAGAAGTGCATATAATTGAATTCCATTTAAAACATATTGAAGAGTTTTCTATTGGCTTACATCCCACTGCAAATCCTTTAACAAGTGAATAATTAGTTTCTAAATTTAGATTTTGTGTACCTAAAGTAAGATTTTTTTTGGAAGAGAAAACTTAGTCCACTTTTATTTGCATGTTTTTATAACTTGAAAAGCTTATCCTACCTCTTATTCAACAAGTAGGCAAGACCTTCTTGTTCATATAAAATTAGTGATTTCATTTTTTTCTTTGTACATGCTAGATGAGTGCTTAATACTAAGCTATATTCCAAGTTCTGATTACACTTTTCCAAGCAAGAAAAGATTTAACCTCTTTCCTTATGATGTCTCTTTGCCAAGTGAGAGAATATGACACACTCAATTCTGCTTACACATAACTGAACACTTCAAAATCAGGGACACCTCCAGTGTTTTGAAACACACACACATGCACACTGCAAACAACAAAAAACAAAACAGTAGTGCATTTATGTGGAAACCCATGGCAATGTTTAAAGACTTTTGTATTGTTAGTAGCATCTCATAGAAATACTCCCTCCACGTGTTCGTAGACACTGGTTTGGGAACTGCTGAAGTTATATCATTCAGGACAATCTCTCTGCTTGTACTACTCTTGTTTTAAGAAAGCCTGATGATGTTACCTAGACTTTAAAGATCCGAACTATTGCTTCATAATAAAGCTCAACGAGAACCTTTTGCATCCTGGTGCAAGCCTCCCTTTGTCATCAATTTCATTGACTTCTGTATGGCTTTTGCATATGTTGGTTTCTTCACTGTCATAGACCACTATCTGTTGGGCCCCACTTTTACTTCCTGTGTGGTTCATGGCTCACTACCCTGTGTTACAAAGTGTGTTATGTGGCAGTGCTGTGTCCGTGAGTGTGTTTGTATGTGTTACAGTTGCTACATGCGTGTTATATTCAGTGCTATGGGTTTCCAAATAGAATTTATTTTCAGGGGAGATTTGCAAAGACTTTCTCAAGGTGGATGCCATGCACAATATTTAGGGAACTCAGTTATCCTCAACTTTCCTATGTGCTCTTCTCTAAAAATTGATTTTCATCTAAAGTCAATTAGAGCTTCATTGGCTCTTCTTTCTGTTCTTTCAGCATGGCTTCACTCAGATCTAATAAAAGAAAGACTTGTATGTTTCTCCATCTTATTGTTAAGCATTGCCCTAGGTGAGGAAGGTATAATTTGAAATGGTATTGTTGACTAAACCATGTACCTCTCTTTTTGGTTCTGGCAAAATCTCCCTCACCCCAGAGGGAGAACTGTGTCTTAGATAATGAGTTATTGGTATTAATTCTACTTGGGTAAGTGCAAAATCATTTGATCTAGAAGGTTTTCTCAAGTTGGTGTGTGTTCACAAGCATGTCTTCATAGCAATAGCTTCTGAAACAGTGAGGAAGGAAAGGTTGAATAGGATATAACTATTAAAGTAGGGTTAATTTCTTGGAGACAATGATTGAAACTTCCTTAGCAATCAGGGAAATGCAAATCAAGACAACTTTAAGATACCATCTTACACCTGTCAGAATGGCGAAAATCAAAAACACCAATGGTAGCCTTTGCTGGAGAGGTTGTGGAGAAAGGGGTACACTCATCCATTGCTGGTGGGAATGCAAACTTGTGCAACCACTCTGGAAAGCAGTGTGGAGGTTTCTCAGGAAATTCGGGATC